>NC_051140.1:3165448-3465448 GCF_014839805.1 Manduca sexta
TCTCATTTTTGCGTGAAAAATCTTCGGGGGACAGCGACTCTTCGATAAATACCAGGAGGAAAGGATCATCTACCAGTTCATTTTTCAAAATACCTCTGAATTCCTGCGCTGTAGTCACAGCTAGGGGATTCGATTTAGATGAACTCTCCAGAGGATTTCCCCATAGGTAGACGGGCACTGTTGTGGCGCTTACAACACTTAAAACTAGCAAAGGGAACACTATACGGCAAAAAGCCATTTTTAAGATAACACTAACTGGACGTACGAGGACTAAAAGTTAAATTTTAGTCCATAAACTGTCATAAAAAGAAAAATGGGCGATGACGACTAACCATCGGTCATGTGAAAAATGATCATATGATTACTTTGACGCCTTGTCTATGATACGAAATGTTGCCAAATATTTTGCAAATATTACCAAAAATATCGAGAGATCTTGTGAATTTTGCCTTAAAGTAACATATAATTAATTATAAACGACAAATATTTCTTTACTTAATTATGATTATGTTTTTGAAAATAAGTATCTTTATGTGTCGTGTAGTAAAAATAATAAATATTTGATTGTTTTTCCCGAATAGTATTTAGCTAGTATTCAATTTATTTTATAGCAACATTAATGTATAATGATCAAAGTAATTTACATAGACAAAACTTTTCGATGGTGAAATAAAATGATTTTTCGACTTTTAACGCGGTTTTCAATATAAAATTTTCTCCAGACGTTTCAAAGACTGCAGCCTTAGTAACTGGGGTCTAACATTCGTGTAATCAATAATTTTCAGGGTTTTTAGATTAGGTGATTTTTCACTATTTAGATACCTCGAAGGGTGTCGGGGCGACAAAAGATTGCGAATGGCAATCAGCAGAGACCAATAAACTAAACTAATCGCCATTTACGCTATTACGAATGGTGACCTGTCGTTATTTAGGCTATTTCGAAAAGATCACTTTATTATTTCTGTTTTAGCAGAATTTGAGGTCATTCTTACATTTTAGAATACAACATATTATGTACGGAAATCACCTTTGACATCGTTCAATAAAAAACAACTTTTTTAGAGAAATGGGGGCCTTTTGGGTACGCCGACGTATCGGGTACTTGGCCACCATCCTTTTTTTAACAACACTGAACATTCCTGATTTTTACAGGCAACATCAAATTTTTTTATATTTTTTTAAATTATGTTTCCGAAGGACATGTATCCATGGCTTTGAATTTTTTTTAACAGCCTGTACACTATACACATTGCGAAGCAATATTGGACAGAAAATAGAAACCTATTGTTTTGAATGATCCTTTTAACATTTTTATGGCAAGTGGGTCATTGAATTTATTTCACCAATCCGCCGCTGCTTTTTTTTGCGGGCAAAAAACACGTTATCGCTACTATCACTCGGGGGAGTAAATAGAACGTTTATATTGGTTTCACCGGCCATACGACCCAATGTCGATACTCGGGAGTAGAGTATTATCCGAGCGACCATTGGACCCAATCCCTAAGCTCTGTATACCCCACACCGGCATACCAACCAAAACCCGCGGTGACCTTCGGCGCATACGGAACGCCCCGGGATATCTTGTTGCAATAAGATAGCTGCTTGGAACCGTCCCTGCACGGTACCGCATTGCGGGACCTAATTGAGGGGACTGAGATACCGCCACACGCTACGACACCGGGAGGCTAAACCGGCATTGCTATTACTATGTTGTAATATCCTCAAGTACTTACTGTATGATAAGTCTCAGAACAATGACAAGTATGATAAGTACAATGCAAAGAGAATGTACAATGCTTGTTCTTGTTCTGAGTACAATACCAACTTTTCAATTTTATTTTAAAAATAATGTGAATGTCATTATTCAACGAAAAATACATTTGAAGAAAATAAAATTTAATAAAAAATTAGGCATATTTTAAGTAAAACATGCAGCTATATAATAAAGTAATATTCTTGCTATTCTTTCAAACTATAGCTGGAGAAAACGATATCGTGCCCACTTTTCTACTGGACTATGAAGAAGTAATGAAACACCTTACAGTAAATCCCAATCCATTTAACAAAATTAGCTCCGGTGCATTTGTGAACATCATTCATGATGCGATAAAGCGCAGCGAGGCCGTCGTCATATTTGTAGAAGACACATTTTGTTTCGAGGATTTATCCGTCAAAGATAAGTTGGGCACGCCATATTACTATCTTCGCCGAGGTTTACTAGACAAGAAAGTTAAATATTTTCCATCCGTAATTAGCCCTTACGACACGTTAAAGCAAGTTCTTCAGCCGCAGCAGCTGAACTTGTTCTATTTGAGTCCAGGCACGAAGTTGCATCTCACGGAAAGATTTAAGTATCTTTATATATATTTCAAAGATGGTATGAACGAAACTCGTGCGCAGGCGTTGCGACGTCACGATGCTTTTATTCGGGAAGTGTACTTCACAGTGAGGCAACTGAAGCCAGGTCCTATTGTTGCGTTTTATACAGGGAAGATAAACCCAGTGGTAGTAGAAAGGCCGCGGTTTGTGCCGATCAGGCCGAGCCCACTGCCGCGGGACGACGAAGTCATGGTTGCTTCGGAAGGTGCACTCTTTAGATTCTCCGGTACGTTAATATTTATAATAATGCTAACCACAACAATGATAATAGTGGAATCGTACAAACCTAAGCAAACAAAGTTTTGATCTTTGTTACAGGAGTGTTCGCCACTACACCTACTCGCCGCGCGAACTTAAACCAGATGCCGATGATCGCCGAGGAGTCGTGGACTCCATCGAAACTGTCCACTAAAATGGATTATACGGATTTTGAACTGCAATTTAACTTTAACTTGGAGAAAGCCGAAGGATGGCTTCTGGGTAACAACATTAATATCAAGTCTGCCAGTTTGATTCCAGAGACTACGTACTTCGGGATAAGTTTAGAATATGGCAGCTTTATAAATTTCCCTAGTTTCCTTACATAGTTCATAGCTGAGAAACTATAAATATTACCTATATCTAAGTTAATGGGCGATAAGCAGCTGATATGTTGAAAAGCCAATTCAGTGACCGTTAAAATTGTGCTCGAGTTAAATTGTATCCTGTAGCAATGGTATATCAAACAATTTCTACCTACTCAGTTATATTTTAAACCACATTTGATATATTCCAATGCGATTGTAGGCTTACGCTAAGTAGTGTTGTGCGTTGTGTGATGCAGAGAGCGTGGCGCTGGTGGAGGGCGGCGAGGAGGTGGGGCGCACGGAGGTGGCGGCGGGCGCGCCGTGGGACTGGTCGTACGTGTGCGGCGAGCCGCTCACCGTGCTCAACCAGCGCGACGGCAGCTCCGTCACTATCTCGCAGTACCAGGTTACACGGCCAAACGAATTACCTGTTGGGTGCTCTGTATCTCAAACATGAGTACATAGAAGTTTCTTATACTCTCGCTTACAGCTCCAGCCGTTCCGCTACCCGCCGATCAGCCGTAACGGCAGCGACAACGCCGGCGGCAACGATACTAGTATGTGTTTTGGCGCGACCGTCAACTGCGGCCCTTACTTCAACACGCGCATCCTGTCGGGGTTGATGGTGGTGTTCCTGTTCTTGATGATCCTAGCATATGGCATCGCGACGCTCTTTGACTGCGGTGTCAACGACAAGCAGGACGATCCGCACGGAAAGCCACTATTCACTGACGTGCCCTCATAGGATATCTTGTTTATAATTTTAATTAAATTTCCTTGTTTTGCTAACGTGTGGTTTCAAAATAATTACATATATAAGTGAACGATATTTTTATATTTTTGTTCCTTTAAAATACAAAGTTTTTAAGCCAATAGTAGCTACTCGCAACTCGAGTCTTGTCATGAGAAAAAATATGAAGTAAGTACAAACTCGCCGTATTAAATAATTGTAACCTTTAGTTCGAACTATGCATTGCTCGCGACTTTGCGCTTAAACATGGAAAAGACAATGATCCTATAGACCTATTCAAATTTTCCGACCGCGGTTATGGCCGTTTGTACAAGCTTTTATTTAACGTGCAATGTTTGTATGTTAGGTATGCATGCATACATGTTCGGGCCGAATGTTGCAACTCAATTTTAAAACAGTTATCCTCAACTAGTTGAGATGAAAATTTGCATACACGATTAGTTTAGATGATAATGCATGGTCCAAGTGGTGGTAAATACATAACTGCGGGCGGCCCAAAATGGCGGATTACTTATTTTTCCGAACTCCTATATGGGTATCAACCAATGACTAAATATAAAGAGGACAGGCCTCAAAAGTTAGCTATATGAATAAGTTATATTTATGTTAGGGAAATCGACGCAGAATTGTCAATATATATGTCTATCTCTTTTACTCAAAGCTTATTTGGAACGCAACAAAAAAGACAAAAATAATTGCTTTCTTCGCATATGGCACTATTTCGTTTACTTCAACACACTGGGACCGCCTTGCGGCAGAAACGCCATTTTATGCTGGCCAGTCGGCAAGTACATGTAGTGTCAGACGATGTAAACAAATCTTCATAAATATTGAATTTAAAGTAATATAATCATATTCTCAATTGTTCAGTGTGTTTATTAGTGTATTTGTTAAGTTTCGAAAATGACTCAGTGTTGTGTGAAAGGATGCAAATCGAATTCACGCAAGAAAGACCCCGAAATATATTTTCATAGGTTAGTAACTGTTTTTACCGAAAATTAGCAAATATCTTTGTATAATTACTTTTTTGGATGTGTTTTTATCAATTAAAATGATATGTGGATCTGGTTTGTTAAGCTTTGGACCCTTTTAGGCGTGATTTATACACATTAAAATCATTATGTTTGTTTACACACGAGCTTAGGGATGGGTGGGTGGATTTGTTTAGAAATTATTGATATCGATATTTTAACAGACGCCCGTTTATCAGTTACGGTTTTTGTCTTTGAAAGAATGTTAGAGCACACATCAATATTGTATTATTCAGAAGGACAAACTAAGTGAAATTAGAATATTTTTTAAGATAACCAAAAAATTTAAAAACCAAGGCAAAATGAATTGAGAATATTGAGCGACGTGATTGGAATCCTACACCAAATACATATTTCTTTACATTTTGAGAAGATATGCATAAACCACACGTTTAAATTTCGTCATATTAAATTTTAAAGGCCGAAATATCCATGATTATTAATTATTTTTACATTTTTCTTTCAACTGCGAGAACTAATCACTAACTAGACGTGAATTTAAATTCTTTACTTGCCAATACTTGTTTAGTTACCCAGATTAAAGCCGAAACAAAATGTATGAAAATGGACCTTGAGCTACCACCTTAACGCGAGTAAAGATAACTGTTTTCCAACAATATTCGCGATAAGTAAAATAGTAATGATTATTATACTTCACCTAATAAGTAGTAATATTACTTTAATATATTGCTATGAATAAAATTAGAATTGTTACATAAAAGAATAGATAAACATAAAAGAAACAACATAAAGATGAAATGTAAGATATATTTTTACAATTGGCGGTCTTATGTTTCGAGCAACCTTGCATGCACGGAAATAGATACATAATCATATTGTTGTTATTGCAAATAATTATTATAATTGATTATCTTAACCACCATTTTTACGGTCATTGATTTTAGTTTGCTGAACCATAGTTATGTTTCTCGATCAAAGAGCATAATAATAAAATAAAATAAAACCAACCAAATAATTGCTGGCTACGCTATCTTATTCCATTTATCATGTATTAAATAAATATCTTAATCTGTAACTTAAATTTTTAGCAAGGAATAGTGCAACATACAAATATAGATCAAACACAACTGGATGTTTGTCACAACAGGTACTGCTTTGTTTAACAATTGTTACTTATAAATCAGTTTCAGTTTGTTTGTTTACATTATGATTTGTTATATTTATATTATGGTAGTTCCTAACCCCTTTCGTATTTGATCTTTTTGGGGCTTGTTTGTCTCTCTTAATTCTTCGATGTCGATACAAAATTTTCGGTACTAGCATATCACTATTGTAAGGGGCGGAGTCGGCACCATTTTGTTCATGAAATGTGCCGCATGTCACGTGACCATATTACCCATCCTCTATACTTCTTTTATCATTGGTATCAACTTAAAGGATTTGCTGGAAAATATGAACAAACTGACATTTGCGTTCAACTCTTCAAGGAGATGGTGTACTATTGCTCGGCTAAACGGTAAGAATTAGTGGGGTCGTGTCTTAACTAATATCAACCAATACCCTAGGAAAAAATGGAAAGCACGATGGCCGCCATAGGAATTTTAAAGTCATAAAGTTATGGATAGTTTGGTGGTGCTCAAACAATTGTTTTAGGCACCCACAAGGGTTAATTTATGGCAATAAAAAAAATCAAGATGCGGATCCAAGCTGGTGCCCAAAATCTTTGTTGGTCCAATCGGTCTAAAATGTTGACATTTTGGGGTTTCATAGTCGTGGATTACGATTTTAGGAAATTATTGTTTGGGTCAAATCTTGCAAATGGATTAAAATTAAATAGAATTATATTAGTTAAAAAACGTTTTTAAACACATTAATCCTATAGAGCATTGAATACGCCTGTTGGAATCAGATATGCACACACTTGCATTGAATCACTATGGCGCGTTCTAACGCCTTGTGTACGGTGGTAGTTATGCAGGCTGATATTAAATACATCCTACCACCAGCGATGTATAAATACAGTGTTTAAATACGCTGCCAGGCTCAAACCGAGTCTTACTGCATTGCTGCTTTATGCCACCTCAAAACGTCGTACCATGTATTACCACAAACAATCATAATAAATATAAGTCCCGTCACAAAGTACAACACATACCGTTATGTGTATTGTGTAAGAATGTAGCGCTCATGTGTGATCTGATTAACACGGCTGGCGTTTGCCGCCAAACTGTTTGATGTGCGTATTCAGCAGTCCATTCAAGGCACCGGGTGAGATAAAACTTTTAGCGTCACTGAAAGGATATCGGTGTATAAAACGGGTTTGTTTTAAATAAAACTTGAATAAATTTGGAAATAATATATTCACTATTCTAACAAACATACATACAATAAGCCGCGGCGACGCCCGCGCCCACGTTTACACAACACTCACGCACGCTCAGTCACATACATACATACACACACAGACACAATATTATATTATAAAAACAATTTCACTACACTGAAGACGGAGCCGAGGCACGCTGCAAAACTCGGCGGAATAACTACTTGCTAACCACATCACGATAGCAACTAACGATGGCACCGCAGAAGCGACGCACACTTCCTCAACCTCACATTCCTGTGAGAATTTATATTGATGATAGATCACTATCATTTATAACAATTATTTTACAACTTATTTGAAAATCAAACATTACGTCATTCTTTCCTAGTGGCGCGTATTAAGATGTCTGTCCACTAGAGTGGGGCGGAGCAGGCGAGGAATCTTGACCAAGACGACTGCATAAAATACTCGATATTTGTTTCAATGGAATACTATTGGTTTGATATTTACAGACTATGCTTTTACCTCGATGGACAGACATCTTTAGCACCGTGTTGTTGCCTAAATGCACTGTAAAGCTAACTCGTTGATATAAATCAAAATTTTAAAGATGTTCATTCTACATTGATAATTTAATATATTGTACATATTTGAATTTAATCTAATTACCAGCCATATACAGTACTCACGAACAAGTCCAAAACACACCGGTAGTGTTACGTATGAACGTGTCGTCTGCATACAGCGTCTGTACCCAATACTACTTTCACCAATTTACTTGTGACAAATCTTTGTTCAATACATAATATGCTTGCCTTATTTGAATTTTTGGTGTAATATTGCAAAAGTAGGACTACTATGCAGGCCGATAGGTAATACCAGTAAAGTATTATAAATAACAAATATTGAAAGTGCAGACAGGGAACATCACACTCACACAGGTGTCGGACGGACGCACGGCGCCGCCTCGGTAACAGCCAATACCAACTAAACAACAACTAGCGACTAGCGCGCGTCTCCGATCTGTAAAACAGGCAAGGACGCGCGCGAACGCTCTCTTTGTTACGAATAAACGTGGAATATACACATCGCCGGGGCTCGAATCAATACAAGAGAATACATAAAATTAATAAAAGTGTCAAAACAAATTGTGTGCACCTACTGTCATTAAACTGTATGATGTTTGGTTCAGACAAGAAAGGGACCAATAAAATCTGTACAGAATTATTTGACTAAGCGGGATGGTGCAATTCTCTGTTTGATTTGTGATGATTGGAAATGTTTCTGGCTTATGTGATAAGAATGGAGATGTTGTTTGAATACAGATGGCGACTCGGTATGTGTTCCCAGCCGCGGCGGCATGGCTTCCGCCGTACTGTGCGGCGATGATGATGCGGTGCACTCTTTAGTTCTTCTCTTCCTTCTTCTCGCCCTGTTCCGTTGACTGCTGCTCTTGTTGTTGCTGGCCGCCTTCGCGCTCCGCCGCCATCTGGTACAAAATTATAGTTAATATTATAATATTACTATTATTGAGCGGCTTTTGGATTTGTTAACATAATAACCACTTCTAGATAAATAGGGTCATTAATCAGATATAACATGTCACAAAATTACAGTTTAGTCCAAGGTTAAGGGTGGTTAGTGAAAAATTATGTCGGAATCTATAATCGTCCGGCGCGTCAAGATTCATCCGCGTCGGATGATAACTAGTCTCCCTTGGTATAGCACAGCTGCTTGACCACTGCAAGGATAGGCGTCGTACAATGGCTCAAATGTGTGCAAGCTATAACATTCTTGTCATAATCAATTCTAAATAATTTCGGTGTTAGTATCAATAGTGGTAAGTCATTCATTGTGTTCTCCAGAGATGTAGATGTCTGATGGATGTCTGTGGAGTTGTAACTATTGTGTGAAAACCTTTGTCAGTTATATATTTTCCGCATTCAACCTACCTTCTTGTAGGCCTGCTCGAAGAGCTTCAGACTGGCCTGTTGCAGTTGCTGGGTGGCGGTCCGGATCTCCTCGGGGTCGGCGCTGTCCTTGCGCGCGAGCAACTCGCGCAGCTTCGCGATCTCCTCGCGCAACTTGTCGCACTGCACCAAACCAATTATGCCATGATTCAACGAATTAAAAGTAAATTTACATGAAGCGCATCCTGCTTCACTAACTTTATTAGGTTTATGTCAATAGTTTCCAAAATATACACCATTTTGGCAAAAGCACTTGTTATGCTAAGTTCCTATTATTATAGTAGCAAAGGAACAGCTGAGCATGGATTGATTGGAAGGTTAACAATAATAAAGTAGCGATCACGATGGTCTCCCTGCGCGTGGGGCACGACGCTCTCGCATCCACGCAGGCTGGCCTCTTCGATAGAACGCAATCGTTTTACTCAACACAATTATTACGAGATTGTGATTACGAGATACAAAGTTGTATATTATTATGCAATTTGAATGCTGTACGCACCTCGTCTTGCGGCAGCTGGCTCTTGTACTCGTCCATCTTGGTCTCGGTATCGTGCAGCACGCCCTCGGCCTGGTTGGCGACCTCGACGCGCTCGCGCCTCTGCTTGTCGGTTGCCGCAAACTGTTCTGCCGCCTTCACCATGTTCTCGATCTCGTCCTTGGACAAACCGCCTGACGACTGGATCACGACTACAAACACACATGTTTAATTAGTGTTGGGTGAACATGAACATTTAGTGACAAACACGCCGCAATGGCATATTCTGACGTGTCATGTTCTAGACTAGGCACATGTATGTACGTTAAGTATGTAGGTTATTTTAATTTATATTTAATTGCATCGTGGGTTGTTGCAGTTCCGATCGTCCCCCCGCGCGAGTAACGCGGCGGGTCGCGCGGGACAGCTGTTTACTGTAGCACCCAGCTTTGCCAACCGTGTCACCGAGACGACAGCGGCTTAGATTGGATGCGGTACCTAATATTCACGTTGACAACGAGTACTCACTCTGTTGTTCCTTGCCGGTGCCTTTGTCCCTGGCGGACACGTGCACGATGCCGTTGGCGTCGATGTCGAAGGTGACCTCAATCTGCGGCACACCGCGCGGCGCCGGAGGGATGCCCACTAGTGAGAATTGTCCCAGCAGCTTGTTGTCGGAAGCCATCTCTCGCTCACCCTGGTGTACTTTGATTTCAACTTGTGTCTGTCCGTCAGCCGCTGTGTACAGAACACAAAACTTTTAACAAACATTCTTAAATCTTATATATAAATATAAATGTTGCATTATTAACCACCATTTATATAATAGAAGCAGAATGTGGCAAGTGACCTGTGGAGAAGACCTGGCTCTTCTTGGTGGGTATGGTAGTGTTCCTGGTGATGAGCTTGGTGAAGACGCCGCCGAGCGTTTCGATACCGAGCGAGAGCGGCGTCACGTCGAGCAGCAGGATGTCGGTCACGTCGCCGGCAAGCACGCCGCCCTGTACCGCCGCGCCCACCGCCACCGCCTCGTCGGGGTTCACCGCGCGGGACGGCGCACGACCGAAGATCTCTTGCACTGTTTGTTGCACCTAACAAAATTGTTCAACTTTACTATTAACTAACTCAACACTAACATATATAATCATAAGTTTAATGTTTCCATTCATGATAATTTTAAAAAGCATGTCTGTGGATTATAACCCGGACGCGCAGAGGACGCCGACCGGGGAATATGCCCACAGTATGATTATGTGGCACCTGTCCCAAGGACCGCCTAGGCAGACATGTGCGCCTGACATCGGCTTGTGCTGAAGGTGCGAGGGTGTTATTCTTACATTCGCATAATTAAACATTGTTTTATGCAAATCCTAAATGGAGCAGAGAGGGCCTCTATAGCTGTTACGACACTGTCATACGCGTTTATTTTTTCCTCGTGTTTAGCTTACCTTAGGCATACGCGTCATGCCACCGACGAGCAGCACCTCACCGATGTCAGAGCGCTGCGTCTCCGCGTCCTGCAGGGCGCGTTGGCAGGGCGCCACCGTGCGTTTGATCAGGTCACCTACCAGCGACTCCAGCTTCGACCGCGTCATCTGACAACCGAATCACTTTTGATATTCATACTGCACGAAAAGTCGCTATTACCAATGAATCATCAGTCAGCATCAAATGTTACCCTAAAGAATCATGCTTAGTTGGCACGGCGTATGTCACAGGATCTGTTGACCCGTCACTGTATGAAAGTAGTGACGGGGGGTTTTAGCCCGTAGTTTCTATAGCACCGGCATGCCGCGTACAAACACGTGTTTGCACATGATCCATGCTAGTGCTTGTAAGAAATCATTATAAAAGTATTCCCTAAATAATTTGAATTGGCTCCTTAAGAATTTTTAATCCTGCATTAAGAATAATAGTAGAGTATATCCCAAGAAATAAATTAATCTACTACCTTAAGGTTCATGTGTTTGGGTCCAGATGCATCCATAGTGAGGTATGGCAAGTTAATGTCTGTCTGTAGTGATCCAGAAAGTTCGATCTTGGCCTTTTCAGCGGCTTCCTTTAATCGCTGCATGGCCATCGCGTCTTTGCGGATGTCAAGGCCTTGCTGTATAACAAATGAAAATATATTGAAACTAAAAATAACCTTTACAACATTTCAACAATACTAAAAACCACCGCACCATTATAGACTAAGGGATGTTTAGTCATAATATAATAAAATGTATCGCGGTTTCTAGGAAAGCCTAGGGCAGGTGAGCCCCGACTAGCTGGTGCCGCGAGTCGCTCTCGCACCGCTGCAAAAGTGAACCGCGTACTGACGCGGGCACTGATCGGCGATGCTACAATCAACTACACCTAATAAGGCGAATATCTATCTGTATTCTTATAGAAATATTATGTAGAAATAACATAATTCATACTCATTACTGAAACATTTACTAAATAACAAAAACACGTACGTCTCTCTTGAACTCGTCGACGAGGAAGTTGACGATGACGTTGTCGAAGTCCTCCCCACCGAGCAGCGTGTCGCCGTTAGTAGACTTCACCTCGAACACGCCTTTCTGGATCTCCAGAACCGATATGTCGAAGGTGCCGCCTCCCAAGTCGTATACCGCAATACTGTACGCAGATAATAAACAATCATAACACACAGTATACACCTGCTGCATGTCCATGCGGTAGTACTTGATACAGTTTGTAATTGTTTTATTCAGGGACTATAACTTACATTTTGTCGTCAGTCTTGTCCATGCCGTAAGCGAGCGCCGCCGCGGTCGGTTCGTTGATCACACGCAACACGTTGAGACCCGAAATCTGACCTGTTACGAATGTAATAATTGCATAAATTATAGTAGGAATATTGACTGTAAATTATATAATACATAGTGCTTGTAATGAATTTTATCATACTTCTTAATTGCAGTTTAAATAAAACTGCAACAATTATGAGGTATACATAGCCAAATTATAATATATTGGAAAGTGAAATTTTCTGATTTGGTAACATTAAATAATGTTAAAAATACAACTTTATATTATTTATCCAAGGAAACTTTTAAATATGGCTTTAATGTTAGTATTATTTACTGTTTCAATTTAGTATGTGTAGAATGCAAATGTAGCAATAATAGCGGTAGGTACCGGCGTCCTTGGTGGCCTGTCGCTGCGAGTCGTTGAAGTAGGCGGGCACGGTGATGACGGCGTTCTTCACCGACGTGTTCAGGTACGCCTCCGCTGTCTCCTTCATCTTCATCAGCACGAACGCGCCGATCTGACTCGGCGAGTACACCTTGCCGTCGCTGCCTGCAACCACACCATGTTCATAACATGGCACTTCAACTGAAGTTATAGGTAACAGGAAATAGCAATTCACAAAATGTATAATGAAATGTATCGCGGTTTCTAGGAAAGCCAAGAGCAGGAGTACTCTGACTAGCTGGTGCCGCGAGTCGCTCTCGCACCGCTGCAAAAGTGAACCGCGTACTGACGCGGACACTGATCGGCGATGCTACATTAAAAAGAAATATATTAGGAAGCAAAATATTGAAGATTTTCCGCAGTATCATACCTTGCACCCAGGCGTCACCATTCGAAGCCCTGACCACTTTGTACGAGAGATTCTTCATGTCCTTCTGCACCTCCGGGTCGTCGAACCTGCGGCCTATGAGCCGCTTGGTCGCGTAGAACGTGTTGCCGCTGTTGGTGACGGCCTGCCGCTTGGCCGGCATGCCGACCAGCCGCTCGCCCTCCTTAGAGAACGCCACGTGCGAGGGCGTCGTGCGAGATCCTTCGCTGTTTTCAACCACCTAAACAATAAAACCACAATACTGATTATAATTTCCATTAATATATACTTTTTATTTCCTAACTAAATAAATCCGATCATCAGTACTTGTTGAGTTTGTGTCACTAAAAATAAATACAATTTTAGAATATAACAGTTGCTATCTTTCTGAATTACCTGTATATGGGCTATTATGTTACTGAATAAAAAGCAGAATTATGTATACAAAATATTTATTGTTATTATAGGGCATAGGTTTAAGGAAAGCAATCTAGAAGATCTAGCTACAATGTCTATGAATGTCTGTATCCAGTATGTGCAGTGAATAGCGGTGGATCTGGCAGTTTCAGATAAATGTTTCATTGCCATATAAGGCGTCATGGTTGTATTGTGTCCAACAAGGCCTTCATACGATCGCTTATCGCCATGAGTCGAGGTAAAACATATCTATTGTAATCACAAAGCACACATTTTTATACTTATAGTATTTAGATATGACATTGATTGTTAACGAGAACTTCACTGTGTAAACACAAGGCTGCCAGTCATGCCACCGTCCGACGTCGTGATCTCAAAACTTAAAGCCAGGTGCATTTAACATTTTACTTTGTAGATATCGAATCAATCACAAATCTGTCATATCTATGTAAAAACTCGCCATCGTTGCCTAATATTTCACCAGCCGTGACGCAATATGAACGTAAATTAAGTTTCGAATTTGTACCGTAATTTGTGGAGTTCAATGACTAAAATGCTTTACCTTAGGCGTTTTGCCTTCCATGACGGCAACGCAAGAGTTGGTGGTACCAAGATCGATACCGATGACTGCACCGCGCACGCCTTCGGATCTGCAACCATTGCAAACTATTGAATACGTCCCGAAATAGTAAGGAATTCAGGAGAGACAAGGATGTTACTAGACGTACGACTAGTGCGACGACGGCACGCCGAAATATTAAGCCCGTGTTACAGAAGATTAGGCTATAGTCATAAAGAGCATAATCCAAATTCCGTATAATTAAGTGTTTTACGAAAAGTTCAGGATATAAAACAATAACTGAAATAAAAAAAAATACATTTTCTATATAAATTGGGATATAATAGGCCAAACAAAAAGTAAATCGAAATTATTGCAATAATATAATTCTATTTTAATTTCAGAAATAAAAGGTCACGCAAGCGGAGCCGCGAGCATAAGTTAGTTAAATATAAAACTATAAAATATAGGCGTCTGTACCTATATACCAATAAATTAGCATGCCGTAAAAACTGAAACCATGTAATCCTTACAATGATTCTTGCAAATAGATATGTTTAAATAATACACATGAAAAGGGTGAATGTCAAACAGGTAACAGATACGAGTTTGCAGGCTGTCCGTGCGAAAGAGACAAACATATTGGCCCCACTCTTTCTTTTTAATGTCTCATTCTCGAATCTACTTGACCTTTTACAATAGGGAATTCTATAAGAAAAGTATGTTGTGTTTTTATTATCGACAATACTTTGAACATTCGAACATCATGCAGGAGGTGTTCCTAATAAATGTTCCCCTTTCCATCAATTGAACCAATTAACTATTAATCATGGAACAAATACAAGCATTTCCATAGCGATGAAATATACCAATACTACGATAAGAAAACTAGACATTGTATAAAACAAAACAATGTTGTCCCATTTATAATTTCAACATACAATACATTGAAACCTGCTTGTGACAATAATGTTGCACTTACGCAAAAGTCACGTGTACATAGGTTGGTACGGTGACTGCTCAAAAGTGCCTTGCATGCACTGGTGTGTAAAAATATCCAAGATCCATAGTTCATTCTTCTTTAGAAAATAGTTTTAATAATGGAAATATTTTAGATATAAATTATACTGTTTACATAGTTTGTTAAATGGAATTCCAAAATGAGTGGCGACTCATGGTTATTGTTACTAACAATTTTTTATTATGTGTCTTGGATTTTTTATTATAATCTCTGATGCATTTTTACGGGCAAACAGACAGTCTACTAAAAATTACTATTCTACTATCCACAGACATAACATTAAACATGTTTGATATTCAGGGTTCAAGTCTAAGAGCTGATAGTAATTTTGAGGATGTTTGGCAATGGTAAACATTATTAAAATTTGTTTCTAGATATACCTGAATATGATAATGCAGACCTGGATGAAGAGTTATAGGGTATGGAACCCCGCACCCAAGTCCACATTATCATATTCAGGTGTAACTAGATAAACATTTGAATAATGTGTTACATTGCCTTAAAAACCTTCCCGAAAATGTTGTATCAGCTCTCTATTTGCTACGAAATTAGATTTAACTACTGACAGTATTGAATTTGCAGTTATTCATAAGTAGACTGTTCACCCTTTATATTAACAAAATAGAGGAGATTTGTCACAGCACATCTATAATAATATATAAACCTGAATAGTCTGTTTGTTCGTCATCTGAGAAGTTCTCTATATGAATGTCGAAGATGTGTTAAGTCTACCAATCCGCACTAGGCCAGCGTGGTGGACTAAGGCCTTATCCCTCTCAATAGTAGAGGAGGCCCGTGCCCAGCAGTGGGCATCATTAATAAACAAAAAAAAATGCATCAACACCAAATACATGCAAGGCTACATATTTAATCATTGCAAATTAAATTCACATTTAAAATTACTACATAAATGTATATACAGGCATGTTGTCTTAAAATTGAAGACAGGCAATTTTTCTTTTCTTATTATAACAGGATATTAGCATCTATGTTTTTCTAGTCATTGTGCTGCCTTTTTATCTAGCATAAGTAACAGAATAAAATATTCCATAATTTGAATTGATTTGATTTCTATGGACATGAATAAAGCTAATAAAGAGTAAACCATTTATTGCACCTCCGCTTCTTCAGGGATGATAAAAGAAAATGTTGTATATGAAAACCGAATTCTGTTTTGACAAAAGTATGATGAAATGTATCGCGGTTTCTAGGAAAGCCGAGAGCAGGAGTACTCTGACTAGCTGGTGCCGCGAGTCGCTCTCGCACCGCTGCAAAAGTGAACCGCGTACTGACGCGGACACTGATCGGCGATGCTACATTGTGGAGCAAACATGAGGAATTTTCATAGAAAATTTAAATATAACTAGAATTATTGTTTCTTTATTAACAGATATTTCATCTACTTCAAAGGTTGTTGCCAAGATGTCTTTCTACAATGGTTGATGTTAAAACAGAAAAAATTTATGGGAATGACATACCCTATGAATAAAACCTATGCTCAGATATATCATTCTCATACATAATGTTTGTATTAACAATTGTAGAAAGGCATCTTGCCTCTGCCCCGAGTGGCTCAAATGTCATAGTCCATTCTTTTGGTATATTTAGTACAGTAATATGGTCAAATATTTAGTATGTACTATATGCAAATATAAAATTTAATATTTAAAATTGCATCACAGCCCATCTTATACGTAAAATAATAATATGCAAGTTTGATTCTGAATGCGAAGTCCAAACTACAACATTCAATTTTTATTTTAATACTTAAATAAGTTATATGCAGAAGTATTTATCAGTCTATTGAGATTGTCATATTTATTGGATTAGGAACAGTATCCATACAACTGATAGTATGTGTTTTAGTTGTCATGGTAACTAAGAAACAAATATTTGATTGTCTATAGATAAAGGACATGATGCAATACCCTACATGATTATAAAAGGACTCTATCAGCACAAGTGGCTAACAAATCGTGCCAATATAGTACTTATCTTATGCCTAATACAAATGTCACACTTAACAAATAATATGTGAATTGTAATTTGAAACTCTAATATAATAAAAAGAGAGCTAGGCAGTTGTATATAATTAAGAAAAATTGGGAACAAACTTCTAAGGACATAATACTTATTTACTATTGAAAAAAGTAAGATTGCCATCAGTATAAATATTCTCATTTTATTTAGTTGCCCCATGTTCTTTTACCCTAACTCTAGAACTTATGTTATCCCTTTTGTCTCTGAAAATCATTCTTTTCACACAACTTATGTCTATCTAGTATTTTAATGGCGATAAAACTACTAAGGTTCAATACAATAATGATTTTGGGTAATCTAGGCCATTATGTAAAACTTATTAAAAGTAGACAGCATTAAGTGGAAACAATTTAGTAAGAAACATGCAGTCTAGCCCTTACGATTAAAAGATATTATTATATATACAAGTTCGTATATTCTAAAACTTTAATTGCATGCAAAGGTCACCAATGCTACAAGTTAGGTTATGACGAAATGTGAAGTAAGAATAATTAGAAACATAACTTACTTATTTCTGTGTTGTAGGCCATGTCGCTGATATATTGGTACTGTAGGGGCTGCAGTCTGTAAAATACGCGTATGAATTGATTAAATAGCAAGAACACTACAATTCTTATGTGTCCATGTGCAACGCGTGCCGGTAAATTTAGGCGCGTATAAAGGCAGCAATTGCACGCATAAGGTGTGAAAAATAATTACAACCACATTACTGACACATTTACTTGATATGACAATTGATTTTCATTCGTTTTCACGTGAAAATGGATACTTACGTTTTTAAGAATTGACGAAAAATTCCTTTGTGTGTACAAGTCTGATGATAATCCAGAACACTCCAACGCCTTTCGGCCTATTACCCGCGTCGCGGTCAACATTTTTATTGTGTGAATAAGACAGCTATTTAATTTATTTTCTTATTTTATTTCACCAGAAACAGAACATGTGGGTGACGCAACTTCACGAAAGAACGATTTTAACTTTTTTTTCCTGCGCACCTCGAATTTTCTTGCCAGACTAAAAATGTATAGAACGAGTTATGGAATGTTCTAGTTTTTATTGTGACGTTTTCAATGGGAAAGATTTAGACAAGTAAGGGAAAGAAAGAGAAACACTGAAAAGCGTATGGACTTCTTACGTAAACCTAATATTAGTATTATCGGGAATTATTAATTATTATTATTTTTCTCAGGGGTTTGTATTTAAAATTAAATATATTTCTTGCATTAAATCACATTTGGTTGTAAATATGTAACAGCGCAATAAAGTATACATAATATTGCGATTATGATCATGTTTGTATCAAACTAAGAAAATATAGCAGTCGAACTGTGGAGATGATCATTTTTAGGAAAATTTAACGACTCATCTCTTATACGTTTGTGGTGTGCGAACATTTTTTACAATTAATATACAACTTAAAACATACAATTTAAAATTACTATACATGTATTGTGAATTTGTTGAAGGTGTATATTGTAGGTAAATTCGTATAACATCGAACGTTACGCTTTGCGGAATATTCATACACAAGGCATATTAATATAAACGTAGATAATGCATACAGACGATGAGACCATCGTAACGTTTCTGGTCTATCTTTATTTACATTGAAAACTTTTGAAAAAGCTTAACGTAGGTAGTGTTAGACATTATGTTTGACCTCTGTAGTTTAGCCTTTAATGTAACAGGGCAAAGAGGCGTATTTGTTGATGAAATATTGTTTTTATCACAGATTTTATAAGGTACTCTTTGAGATATAAGTATACGTTGGTGGACCGCGTCCACTTGGCGAGTTAGGGCGGGCAGGAGCAGTGTGCATTTTTGCATGCCGCGTATACTGTCTTTATTGAGGCGGGCTACATCGACGGATTTTAACTTACAGCTATGGATATCACTCCTTTAAGCCGTTTTTTCACAATTTCAAAATATGAAAAGATGAGCAAATTTCCGTGATAAAAAGAAGTCTAAGTATATATTAATCTCGGACAAGGTCTATCTGTGTGGTACATTTTATTCAAATCCATTCAGCTGTTTCTGCATTTACTTCTAACAAACATCTTAATATTTCAATATTTTCTCAAACTTGCGCATTTATAATAAGTATTAGTAAGAATATGCCTCGGTAAACATAATAAGGCTTTCTGGCACTGACTATAATTTAAACTCGCGGAGCAAGTTCGTTTGCGATCAAACCAATTTGAAATTTTGTTCGTAGCTCGTCTGGACTTTCACGTGTCACTGGCAGCGCTGCTAGTCGCCAGCTGCATTTTTTTTTACAATAAATGAGTATGTTGTACACGTGATTAGGTACAAACGAAGTACCCAAAAACAATTTCGCAGAGCAGAAAAAAACAAGCGGATAATAAAATAAAACAAAATTCTTTATAACAACATTTTCATAAATTATTAGTTTGCTTCCACTTAGTCAGAAAACACGCTAACATATTATTATCGTCTCATAAACGGCAAAAGATTATAACCGCCAATTTCATTTCATGCCAAATTTTATAAGATATACTAGCTTTTGCCCGCGGCTCCGCCCGCGTTATAAAGTTTTTCGGGCTAAAGTTTTCCGTTATAAAAGTCACGCTATATACTTTCCCGGGAGCCTATGTTCTTCCCAGGGTCTCAAACTATCTCCATACCAAATTTTATCCTAATACGTTGGGTAGTTTTTGAGTTTAACACGTTCGGGCAGACCGATGCAGCGGGGGACTTTGTTTTATGATATATTTTTGTAGAACTTTTTAAGAGGAACAATCCCGTCATACATTATTGTTGCATAACTTTTACCGTTTACGCAGCGCACGCAACAGAAGCTCTCAAAACTAATAAATTGTCCCCGTTTTTGCATCATGTCTCATTACTGCTCCGCTCTTATTGGTCATAGCGTGACGATATATATACATATATAGCACTCCAGGAACAAAGGGCTATCCAACACAAAAATATTTTTTCAGTTCGAACCGGTAGTTCCTGAGATTAGCGATTACTGCTCCGCTCCTATTGGGCATAGCGTGATGATATATATAACCTATAGCATTCCAGGAACAAAGGGCTATCCAACACAAAAATAATTATTCAGTTCAAACTCCTAGTTTCTGAGATTAGCCATTACTGCTCTGCTCTTATTGGTCATAGTGTGATGATATATAGCCTATAGCACTTCACGAACAAAGGGCTATCCAATACAAAATGAATTTTTTAGTTCGAACCGGTAGTTCCTGAGATTAGCCATTACTGCTCTGCTCCTATTGGGTATAGCGTGATGATATATAGCCTATAGCACTCCACGAACAAAAAGCTATCCAACGCAAAAAGATTTTTTCAATTTGGACCGGTAGTTCCTGAGATTAGGCATTACTGCTCCGCTCCTATTGGGTATAGCGTGATGATATATAGCCTATAGCACTCCACGAACAAAGGGCTATCCAACGCAAAAAGAATTTTTCAGTTTGGACCGGTAGTTCCTGAGATTAGCGCGTTCAAACAAACAAACAAACAAACTCTTCAGCTTTATATAATAGTATACATTATGACATCGAAAACAGGCACCTTCTTTTTGTTGTTATTATTATGTTAATTGCTTATCAGAGATGCTTACGTGTTTAAAAGTAACGGTTAATAAACGCGTATATCTATACTATTACTCTAAAAATATTCAAAATAGTATTTTAAATTAAAGACCCCAGCCACACCTCTCTGCCTGACGGAACGTGATAAACTCAATAACTTCCCAACCGATTTATATGAAATATTGGTATGCAGATAGTTTGAGACGCTGGGAAGAAAACAGGCTTCCGGGAAAATATATAGTGTGACTTTTATAATTGAAACATTTAGCCCGGAAAAACTTTATCACATGGGCGGACCCGCGGGTAAAAGCTAGTATTACATAAATCAAAGAAGTAAATTACCTAGAACACGTAGGTCTATGTTGTTACTCTTTTGTTGGTTTTTGTGACTGAAATTTCCTTACTTCGTATATCGATAAAAAAAAACAGTCGCTCCCTTGATGTTCGTTATACAGTTTACATTGCAATATATAAAATATATCTGTTTCAAAGAGATAATGCTACAAATTATTTGTGCCGAGAAATGTTATTATTTATTTGTTTCGTTCAATTCCTAATTATCGAAGAACAATGAATACGTTATACTATTTCGCTTGAATACATACGACAAATATTTAAATGACGAAATAATTAATGGTAATAAAATTTTAGTTAAGCCATTACTTCCTAAAACACTGTCAATAAGTACTTACTTATTTTTACCATATTTATAGTACCTGCGGAGTTTAAGCAAACTTTTCGTTTGCAGTAGCTCTAACATAAAGTTAATAAAAAAACCGTCACCTGTAAAATTTTTCGGCGTGTACCCTCTTTCGCCGTTTAATGGTCTATATTGCTAAGCCAATATTATAGTGACAAAAACGTTCTAACGTGATATTTATCATTGCACAAGATAGATTGTACCTAAATCAGAATCGGATGAGTGATAAGTAGTTACATTAATAATCCCACATACCCATTACCCAAACTTACAAACTTTGTCTTACCATACCAAATAATACCTATGGATCTAGATTAAGTACTAACAAAATCACACAAAATTGAATCTAATTTTAATACTAGGTACTTAAATATTATTATTGCACAAACATTTTAAATATTGAGAAACAGCAATAATTACCTAGGGTTAACCTACGTACTAAACTACGACAATTTTGGACGGAATACTATTACTTTGCTTTCTGGAACCAACACCATCGCAAATATGAGCCTTTAGCTCTGACATTATAAGCGCTTTTAATAATCTTGTCTATTAAAACTTTTAAGTGACTCCAAAATTTCAACCCAATTACGTCCCACTACCAGTGACTTAACCACGCCGAAAAAGCCGCTTCTAATACGGAAAATCTAGATACATACCTATAGATTTTTTCTGGACCACCTTTATTTTTAAATCTTGTAAATTTTATAAGATTAGTGGCCCTAGAAGCCGGGCTTCCGTAACATTCTGGTCGTCATACCACCCACTGCGTTAGTTAGTTGCACCACTGACCCATGTACGTTCTTTCGTACCTAATATAGATAGGTACCTATTCTGCCCTGGTAATCGATATAGCAGTAGGTACTTCAGAAAAGGCGATTCATATTATCTAATTCGACGATAATATAATCGAATTATATTATCGTTGTTACTGCTCTTTATCAAACAAGAAAATTGATTTATGTTATACGTAGATATATGAAACCTATAGAAAGTTCGTTTAAGTACATTCCAAATTAACAATAAAAATAGTTAGCCACCTTTAACATACTGCCCTCTCGATTACCACAGCAGAATTACTTAATGTTATATGCTAATAACTGAGGTGTGGACTTAACTAACCGAGCTACCACTGGTGATTATGATACACCAAGTTTTATGTAGTTCCATAATATTATCACGATAATTAAATATAAAAACATATTAAACTACTTATTCTATAATCTATAAGCACAATGCGAAGATTCTAGTCGGGTGTGGTAGAGGAGGGGGCTGGCGGCTCGTCCCTTGCAGCGAGCAGTCCGCGCAGTGCTAGAGCTTCTTGTCGCAAGGCGGCCACATGCGCGCGCAGTGAAGCATTCTCCTGCTCCAGGAGACATGCGCGCCATGCTATCTATAAACATGGTACATTTAAAGACATCTATCAGTGCTCATTTCGTTGAAGGAAACAAATCCTCATTCGTGTCATTGGTTATCGCAAAACCCAGCCGCAAAATGCAGCTGCACACTACCAGCGCTTCCTGAAAGGCCAGATACTTCTAATACAACCGTAACTGTGACATATATGCACTAAGAGTTGTACAGGAAGCAGTTGGTTGGTTGATACAGTCAAACCAGATGTTTGGCATCTCTCTGCGGTGCCACCCATACGTGCCGGGATACAATACAACTGCCATTGCCCATTAGGACACAATCTGTTACTTTATTTAAAATTTACGATGCTTTGGAGATATTTAATTTAGATTATGAGCTAGCTAATGAATTTAAAATTCAAAATTATTCGGGGAAAGATCATAATTTTTTTATATTGTGATCTTTTCCTTTTTTTGTATTGTTTCGAAGACATTTCAGCCTTCATGGTCGCGGGGCGGACTGAGATGTAGGTCTTCCGAAAAGTCAATGTTACAATATCTATTTAAATTTCAAAATTATATAAAGTAAAAAAATCGGTTCTACATCCATGGATGAAAATTCGATATTAGGCCCTTTGAATGTCTATAATTCTGTATCCACGACATCCCTGTTCTAAATTATAAATGCTTCCAGTAGAGCAAATCAGTGTAACTGATATAAGTATTAATTATTATTTAACATTACCTAAACATAGTAATATTTACATTTATCCCTTTAACCTTTTTGTTTGTTTTAATGTACCTACTTGTAAAAAATTACAATTAAGAATACCAAAAAAAAATTACAACTAACAACAGACATCGTATAGAACGAAATGTGAATTAGAAGAGTGTGAAATTTTTATGAAGATTCGAATGCGGATCTTTTAATTTACCTGATCTTCTCTAATCCGCCTAGCGTCTCTAGATTTCTTAGCAGCCTGATTGTTCCGCCGGCGCCTCTCGAAGTATTTTTCATCCTTTAGTTCTGGTGGTATTGGACGCTTTTCACCGCGACGACGTACATCTATGTCGGGCGGTGACGGTGTCAGCACTACAATAAAATATAATTTGCCTATCACTACTCTACAAGCTTAAGGAATCGAATTGCGAATTACAAGGTTCATGGATCGCCGTCTAGACGTTTATCGACACGAGACAAATTGTTTGCAGTTGTTCTTTACTAAAACCAACGTATACTTACGCGTAGTGGTTCTGAGAGGTAAATGGTGACAGTAAGGAGGGACATAGTGGGGCTGCGGCGGCAGCGCAGCTAGCAGCGGGCCCACCACGCTGTGTACCTCTGTGGAGAGTAAAAGCATATTATAAGCGTAAGGCCCGTAATTCATGCCATGCGTCACATGTTAGACTATGATTATTAAGACCCTCGGTAGAGACCACGGAGCAAAGAAATGGAAACTCACAATCCCATCATATTATAGGTGAATACCGTCTTGTGGCATACGATATTTTTTTTATTTTCACTATACGTAATTACACTTATTATCATAACTGCGTGCATAGGAAGACGTAAGGAAAGAAGGTAGACCATAGAGTGTGTATAACAATTTTGAGCTACAATTATTATGACGTTAAAAATTAAATATTCCCGAATTGGAAAATTGTCGATATATTATTTAACCACGCGCTGATTTACCAAATTCAAATTAGTTATTAAAAATCATACCTAAAAGAACTTAAAAGTTACACGAAAATAAATACTATCACAAGAATCATTATGAAATACTATGATTACCAGGCATTTCCAAACTAGGCGAAAGCTGTATTTTGACAAACCCAAATTAAGTAAAGTTAAATGACATTAAGAAACTTTATTTGACTAGTTTCCATTGCGTTTTTAACACTTTTTAATACTAAACAACTAAGTTTATTCCAGTCGCCACAAAACAATTAGCCAGTTTGCCGAACCATTTATAGGGTCGCGGGGACGCGTGTCCTCGATCAAATGTTCGATTATTAATTACGTGCTATCATTTATTAGGAAATGGGGTGTCATGGGCTGGGGTCGTCGCCTAATATTTGTTCAACGTGTTTCCTTATTTGTCAATGCATGTAGACTCTTCATTATGTAGACATAATTTGTTTTAACTTGCAAATTAATCTCATTTTTAGTTAAAGTCATAATTTTTGATACTTCTCCCCTTCCGCGAAGGTTTTGGTTAAATCCTGAACTATAGATATCAGATTGTATTATGTTTCTTATACCGCCATGCATTCTCGTTATTCTTTCATCATACTTGACAACGTTACCTAATACCTATTCAATAGATGTATCTACTAGACACAATTTTATATATAAATCAATAATAAAGTAGATTATAAGCAGTAGTGTTTCCTAGCAGTTTCTATAAAATTCACTTTCTAAATTTAACCGCTGATGACGTGGTTTAACCCTGCGTCATAGCTACGCCCCAGGCAGAGGGTACAAATGATCTCGGCCAACACAGTTTAGTCGTTACGTGTTTTACAAACAATCACGCACCTGCGGGCCCTGTGGCCGTGTGAAGTCGCACCTGGTTAATCGTGCGATTGGGCACGCCAAGGGTTAGCAATGGAGTGTTGGCGATGGTTATTTGTCCACAAAATCTGTTTGGTTATTGTGGTCTTCGAAATATACTGGGTCTAGTGCCTTGAACGAGTAATTCTGACATATTTTGTACTTGATATTCCCGTTAAAACTCTATATTGACATCTAGTACCTATCGTTAAATTTTCTTAAATATTCAGCGAACTGTTTCATGGCGCAGATTTAAAGATCACTGATTTACTGACTTTCTAACAATTTAATCCTTCATCCAGTGTATGCGAAATTGGTGAAATAGTCAAACTATGCTAAGTTTTTTGATTAATATGTAACGTTTGTTATGACTTTTAAAGCTAGTCTGGCTCGGCTCAACATGAAATTTTATATATATTTTTCAACAATAAAATGATCTTTCGATTACATTTTATTTAAAGAACTTGTTGCCGGCAAAAAATGATAATTTTAAATCATAGCGATAAATGACGGTTGCATTGTTTTAATAGTGGTAGAGGGGCCGGTGGCGATGTCGTGCCTGCCAAATTGAGTGCAATTACAATGCACACCTCCCCTCGCACCCTCGTACTCCGGCTCATTAACTGACGACCACGTTGATTTGTTTGATGTTCACATCTACGATGCCCTGGTTATTATAAAATTGATGATATTTTTTGTTGATGTTACAAATTAGTAAAAAGATTATGTAATTGAATATTTTAATTCTCTACTTGGATTCTCTATCATGTTTTTGTTCAATTATGCCTTTATAGGAACGCTTTTTTATCTTCTTCCGCTGTTTGTTAAGCCTTGATATTACAAGTACCTAGTTTCAAAATTATTTGGAAACAAAGATCTTTGATTAGTTAGATATATTATTGCTGCAAAAATCTGAACAATCAAGTTACAGTAAATAAATTGAATGATGTTGCTTAAAGAAACAACGATTGAATTGTTTCATCACAGGCATATTTAAGGTACATACACTTTGTACCTACCTACCATTAAACATAACATCCACCACATGGCCAGAATCACATGAATTACATATTTTCTTTGAACTAATTTATTATTAGGAACTTACCTACTTGAGTTATAAAACTTTTTATTATTGATCCAAACCTGGTAGGAATCTTTTGTTGAAATTACTTTACTACATTGTTAAAATCCGGCAGAGCATATTGGGTGAGACATAGGTACTTATTTCCCCACCCCCTTCTACCTGCATTAACCTATTCCTGTTGAATCGATACTATTATTACCCTATTTCCGTGAAAATAGTTAAGATTTTGTCCGGGGAACCAGCTAGGATTGAGGTTGGTAGTAATTAAATTGGGGCTATCGGCCACATTCCCACAAAGACGAATGGCCATCCTAACTTCTCTTATTATCCGACACCTCACAATAGCCTTCTTTGGCATATGCGCTGCGGCTGCGGGTTACCGCCATTTGGGATCCAATCATTACCGTAACTTCGGCTTACTTGATTCGCCAGCAAGCCAACATCTAACAACAGTTACTTATGACTAGAGCCTGCGAGTCATTATGCCTACATTAGAGTGGTTATAATAGACCCGATTTATTAGACAGTATACAACAGTATACACACAGACAGACAGTATACACTCTTTGGAGTGTTACCTACATATTAGAGCCCTTATGGAAAACACGGGAATTATTACTGTCTCGTCGTTTTTCTATAATATAGTATCTAATAGATATTGGATTAATTAATGTATAAATAAACTATTGGGTACTTAAAATAGTCTAGATTTACTGGCCTTAATAGTTGATAGTTAATAATTATTTTTATTTAATTTAATCCTACGTCTGGAATCTAGATTATCGGGTGAAAATTAACGTTCACTGCAAGCGTTCCTTTCACTCGCCGTTCCCGCTATCATAGACTTTGGCTCGGTTAGCATATGACACTCTTAGAACTAAAGTGACCTAACTCAAAAAAATAGATTTGTTAGAAACAAATAAAAAAATATAGGAGGCAGTGATTTGGCCGGTCGTCGAACGTGAGAATCTCTGTTTCTATACTATAATTTTGTCGTTTTCTCGTCATGGGGTTATACAGCATGCTTTGGACAGTCGTTTTTATAACAAAATCAGTAAATATATACATTTTTAGTTAGATCAGTTTACTTCTTAGGAGTTTTAAGGAGGTATAATTAGCAGCAATGACACTCACCTGATGGCACCAAGAGTCGATCGTAGCTCCGCAGCAGTCGCAGCGCCGTGAGAGCCCCGCTGTGCTGCGCAGAGCACGACGCTGCTTCCAGCTCGTACAGCGGCAGCGCAGCAGTACTTTGGATGTTTTGCTCCATTACAAAAGGCGCGCTGCACTACTGCTGAGTGATGCCGGTAACCACAAGCTCGAGTATGAAGTGATATCCGAAATATATGCGGCGGTAGGCATTAAACATGTAGCGACACCAAAACTATCCTTTTTAACAAACTTTTTAGCACTTATGACTTCGTCTTCATTGGCTTAAGGTGGTAGTCTTAACAATCGACATTCACATTTATTCTTGTCCATTCTTTCTTAATTTTTTCTCCTAGAAATAATATTCTTTGATGAAAGATAAAATTTTCCTAAATACCTACTTTTAAATTGGCCCTTGCTGTTAGGACTAAATCATTTGAAGAAGTAAATACAGTCTACTACATGTGTCCAACGGTTTTAAATGTAAAAGAGAATCGGTAAGTGGGATGATTTTAAATAATTAAGAAACTTTTGAAAAATGTTTTGCGTCTATTAAGGCTGGTTTAACAGGCATTTAACATTATAGTTGGAACTGCCTAACTGACTGCGTAGTTTCGCGTCTCTAGTTCTTTCCTACTTTATTAGAAATGAAAAGAACAGCATTTTAAAGTTTTTTCACGCATAATGAAGGTAAAAACCATGCTTGTTATTAGAGCAAAGGGGTGTTAAAGCTTGTCATCTAGTGTCTAGTACTTATACCTATTGCTAACTGTTATCTACCTTAGGTATCTAATAAAATATAATAATAAATACCACCTCTCCATTATATTATAAGTAAATAGTACTGCCCACTGGTGAGGACGGGTCACCTGCTCTACTGAGAGGGTTTATGGATTAATCCACGCGCTTGCTTAGTACAAGATAGCAGACTTTACATACTTTCTAAATTCTTATGGGGAATTCTCAAGTATATAGGTTTCCTCGCGATGTTTTCCCTCATAAATAATAGACATGTAATTACCAAAACTCAGACGTGTTGAGTTTTGAATCTGCAAACTTCGTCTTCACTCTCAGCTGCCCGTTTCATTCCCAACTAGACTATCCCGCACCTTAGCTAAGTACTTTAGAATATACTTTCTGTGTAACTGGCTGTGTTGAGTCTTATTCTACTGAAGCAGTAGCGCAATCTTGCGAACGGCGTCCTACCAATTAGGTGAATTACCTACCTACACTAAAGAGAGAAGTCAATTTTAGCGCAATTTTGAGAAATAGGTTTGAGTTGACGAGCCGCGGAGGACAAACGTACGAAAGCGAAATTCCTATATTTAGGTAATAAAATGATTAGATGCATTAAAATGTTTACAACCAATTAAGATAAAAAACATCAATACAATTGATAAATAAGTGTACGAAAAATAAAAGTTTCCAATAGCTAATGTACTTAAATCAATTAAATTCAAATAGTTTAACGGAATGGAAATGTCTTTGTTTAACAATAAAATTTGTTTGTAGTATATTTTTCATCACTTTTTCTAAGTTTGGTAACAAACAATGCCACTAACCACCCGAGTCAACAGTCAACACTAAAGGCGGCAACATTACAAGCACTCTGAAAAGGCCACTAAACTTGTATAAGTTTCCACGCGAGCTCCTATTGGCTGGCACAGTAATTATAAGTTACCTGGCAGCCAAGTTATGTTTGCCGTTATATAATTTGATAGATTACTTATATCGCCATCAATTGATGACTTAATTAATTTCTAAATAATTTATTGATGCGGATTTCTGTTCCTAAGCCAAATAGAGAGTTCTAAGGCGCACTTAACTGAATTTCAGATTAAAACTTCTATAGGTCTATCTTATTAACACATTATTTTGATCTCAATTTATTGTCTATCCAATAATGACCCCTATTAAGTATGTTTATGTTCGACTTCACCAAAGTACCTTAGTACATTTAATACTACATTTAATAATATACCTAATAAGTAATTTGTGGCAAAATGATATCTGTATTGATTCGTAAAATGTTTAATATCTTTAACTTACTTAATAATATAAACAGATCACATGCTTAGATTATATAAGGATTACAGGAATAATTTTGTGGAAAATTTTTGATAAGTAGTATAATCTAGGTTTCATTTTTCAGTAATATCTAACTATTAATAATGTTGCCTATTTAACTATTATTACCGCCTTTCTTGAAGATTATATTAAATCAATAAAAAATACTCTACGATTTACCTCATCTACTATAATAACGATTAAAACCCAACCGCATATGGAAGTTGGTGGTGTTGCAGGGGCCAGCGCCATTGGTGGTGTTTGCCCCGCCCGGCCCATTCCACAGCTAACCTTATGCCACACACTGTAACAGCGCAACTTCTGAATACTTCATGAGTTGTCATTAGCTCCACGTACAATGAAGGTGCTTTATTGTATACCCTTTAAACTTTTATTTTATATTCAATTTATGAAGATCAGAAATATTTTTATCCACATCTATTTCTAATTAAGAATAGGTATTCGGGTAAATTATTATTTAACCGTATATTAAATGTAGGTAATCAGAACTAATCACAAAGCGGTACATAAAAATTCAGATCAGTCCATTAGCACATGAAAATCTAGTAAACTAAGATCGATTTATCAAACGAGTTAGATTTAAGATCACTGTTTTTAAATAAGTATACCTATAGGTACTTCTTTAATTAGCACTTTATTTGACGGTAATAAAAACAGGGGAATATCTTGCACACCTTCGCCATAAGAATTTCGAAGGTATGTACTATGTAGGCCCTGCATATGTTTAGAAAGGTGGACGAAAAGTTCTAACTTATAACAAAATTTGTTTATAGAATGTATAAGTTACTATAATAAATAACTATATATAAACTGTGTAGTAAAAAACACCCAATGAAACAAACATGGCGTCTAGTGTCGTTATAATTGCCGCTTACAGTACAGTGACGGCGACGGAACGCGTTATGAGCGTGCCAGTAACTGGCACTGCAGCTGGCATGGAGCCGTCGCTTTCTCTACATAATTACATAAAAATAAAACTGTCATTCAACATTTACCATACATGCTATTGGAAACTTGATAGATATAAGTTATATATATAATAATAATATAATAATATCAGCCCTGTATTATATACTTGCCCACTGCTGACCACGGGCCTCCTTACTACTGAGAGGGATTAGGCCTTAGTCCACCACGCTGGCCTAGTGCGGATTGGTAGACTTCACATACCTTCGAAATTCCCATAGAGAACTTCTCAGATGTGCAGGTTTCCTCACGATGTTTTCCTTCACCGTTAAAGCGAACGATAAATTAACAAAGGATACACACATGATTTTAAAAAAATTCAGAGGTGTGTGCCATTGGGATTTGAACCTGCGAGCATTCGCCTTGGCAGTCCGTTCCACACCCAACTAGGCTATCGCCGCTTATATATATACTAATTTACTTTAATACTTCATACGTACTGCATACTTGTACATGTATTTTACCCAAGTAACGAATCAAGTTGTATTTGTTCATAAAAGTAGCTAAATAATATGTCATTACCTATAGTTTACGCCTAGAACAGTACTTCTCTGATGCGAACAGTGATGTGATTAGATGTCTTGTAATTCTAGAGTGGACATACAGGCGGAAAAGGTTCAGAAATTGTAGACATCTTAATATTTTTCTAAAGATTTTGTAAGCAATCTTGGCATCGTTAATCAAGCGTCGTTTAGATAAAGAAGTCATTTTAAATGATGGCTGATAATTGTGATGTAAACTAAAGAAACAACATTCAAACAGCTTCTCCATGTATTTCGTGGTCACTGAAAGCTTTTCTAGTTCAAATTGCCACCTAATAACTACGTGCCCTTCGATACTTCTATATAACGCTACTAGTTATTTCAGCTCACTATTACAGACATTCAATATCGTATACCTCGCAGTAGAAATTAGTGATGTAACGAATATTCGCATTCGCATTCGCGAATATTCGCATATTTTTGGATATTCGCATTCGCATTCGCATTCGCAAAATTTCTGCGAATGTTTTGCGAATGTCAATACCAGAAAAAAAAATTTGAAGATAATAGTAGACTGCCTCGGTGGCATAGTTCTACTGCATGTGCGGTACGGCAGCGCTCTAAGGTCCTGGGTTCGAATCCCGGATCGGGCAAAGTGATTTTTGGGTTTTTCTGCTCAGTATCAGCCCGGAGTGTGAAATTTGTGCCCGACATGGCGATAGGCTCGCCCCTGTCACACTATTAGACGGAACATACTTGGCGAAAAGTGGGTGCCCTGGTTGCGCCTCTGCATACCCCTTCCGAGATAATATTCGTAATACTGTGTGTGTGTAATAGTAGGTTAATAAAATCAAAATCTAAACTAAAACAATATTCTTCTACAATCTATATATATAAAAATGAATTGCTGTTCGTTAGTCTCGCTAAAACTCGAGAACGGCTGAACGGATTTATCTTATCTTGGTCTTGAATTATTCGTGGAGGTCTAGGGAAGGTTTAAAAGGTGAGAAAAATTCGAATAATTGCCGGGAAAATCCTCAAAACAGCATTTTTCTATTTCCCATACAAACGTTTTCTAACTAATACGTAGAGTCAATTTGAGCTTTATTGCTATTGTATAAAGTTCACTGTTGTCTAAGCAATGTAGGTGTGTTCCTAACATCAAAGCAGTGTGCGTTGGAGCACAGAATATAATAATGTAATGTCGCGTTCTGAAACTCAACAAAAGTGATATCGCGGACCCGACTAAATTGAACAGTCACAAAATTTAATATATCATTAGTTATTTGGTTGGCTTCACAATATTATTTCTTTTGTTTTACTTTAAAATGCATGTTTTCGTTATGGACAATTTTGAGCTACTTTTGCATATCTATACTTATAATAAATCTGTAGAGAGGTCAATTCTGTACATGAAATATATTTCCAAAATAACTGGGGGTGATTAGGGATCGATACTGATGCCAAAAATGCAATTAGTAAAATTTTTGTCTGTCTGTCTGTATAACCGTTATAGAAACAAAAACTACTCGACGGATTTTTAACTTAACTTGGTACAATTATTTTTCATACTCCTGAGCTGGTTATAGTATACTTTTCATCACGCTACAATTAATAGGAGCATAGCAGTGATGGAAAATGTTGGGAAAACGGGAGAAGTTACTCCATTTTTTAAGCTTCCGTCATTTCGTGTGCAACCTTAATGGTTAAAAGTTCCTTCGATTTCACCAGGATCCCATCATCAGACCCTGACCGGATAATCGGACCACCTGCATACCACCATAAATTAAAAAAAAAACATCCCGACAAATTGGGCACCTTCTCCATTTTTGAAACCCGAAATCCACGCGGGCGAAGCTGCGGGCGGAAGCTAGTAAACTATAAATATAGTCTAAACAAACAAACAAAAAATTATAGACTCTCAAAGAAAAATACCTCTCTTTCTTAAAACATACCAATTAATTAACTATTTTTACCATGTTTTTAAGTTAGTAATTAAACTTGAGTAGAGGAATATTAAACTTTAAAAATAAACAAAATTATTTCGTTTACTTTAATAAAGCTTAAAAATGTAATTCTCATTAGAACTTGTAACACATTAGCAACTAAGAAATTAAAAGCAATTGAAAGAAACAAAAACAAATTCTTCTATAATTTTTTTATCAGTCTTTGCATAACTTTCTAATGTTTAGATAATTATCATCTTAGATAATAATAAAATTTAGATAATCATCATAGAAAATTGGCGCCAAATTTGAACAAAAACTAAACATTCGCATTCGCATTCGCGAATGTCGGTAGCAGATATTCGCATTCGCATTCGCATTCGCGAATGTTCAAAAAATGACATTCGTTACATCACTAGTAGAAATTGTCTTTTGTCAAACCTCTTATCCTTCCTAAAATCCCACAAGCAGCCGGCGCGATATGCTAGATTACCTAAGGTGGATGGACCAAAAGGGCAACCATACAAATAAACAGTTATAATTCTCTTATTTGCGTGAAAAATGAAACAAAAGGAATATAAACAAACACCTTTGCAATGTTTAAAACATGTTTATCGGTAAGATTAATGATTATCTATAAAATTTATATTTTATAAAACTTTTCTAAACAGCCTTACATGGAACAAGACTTCGTGCCGGGTAGATTTAAGTAATAAATCAATTCTTTGATTCAAAAGTAACATTTTCACAATCTAAATTTCTGGCTCCAAAATTGGTAACCAATATAATATGTATAGATAATGTTAAATTATTATTTGGTTTTAAGTGGAATTGTTTGAGTTTTAAAACAAAACTACTAAACCGATTTTGAAAAAAAATCCTATGGTATTCTAGGTTCAATTTGCAAGCATTTTCTTTCAAATAAAGGAGGAATTTTGGAAATCGGCTAAAATTACTGAGTTCTGAGGTAACAAACATAAAAAACAAGTCCAATTGAGATTTTGTCTCCTCTTTCTTTCTGTCGTTAATTTTGGGCTAGGGTTTCAAGTAAATTAAAATTTGAATAAAATTTCTATGAATTTGATTAGTGGGATAAAATCAGTGTGTACCTTCATTACATTATGGTACCTATCAAAGAAAATGTAATCACTACGTTTTAATAGCTATGATAGATATTATTATTTATTATAATTCTCTTTGTATTAGGTAACTGCGAAAATAATAAAACACCGACTCTACTGACAGAGCCAAGAACAATTTTCCTTTTTTAAAGTCTACGAACACAGAGGCCATTACAAACATGAAAACCTCTATTATACAATTTATTTCTAACAATATAAAACGAGGGATCACATTTTGTTTGTCTCACCGTCTGAGTAAATGGAATTAATTATCACATGGTAATAATTTAACTTTAATTTAACTTTATTGCAACAAAAAGAACACAGAAATAATAACATTACGAAGTACATAAACAGTAATTGGCATATCTGAGTTTAAGCATTTCAATTATTGTCAGGGGTCCCCAAACTAGGCTATGCCTGTATCTTGGGATACCTATAATGAGAGTCAAAAACTCATGAGTAGCCGATAATGCAAATTACAGACAAATAAAAACAGTTATTCTAAAAAAATTATAATAATAATAAACAAACTAAAATCTACAAACTCTTTTATATAACAAAGAAGAAAGAATAAAAAAATATAATAAGTATTTCTATACAAACTTGGCAAACATAGGTACTTGGGGAAATTATACAAATTCGAAATTTAAATGAAAAGAATGCATGAAGTTTCAAATAAGAAAGATAAAAAAAAAAAAAATAATAATAATAACATAATAATAATAACTTTCATTGGTATTTAAATGCCATGCCAGCCATGGTTGCCAAAGAAAAGAAATAACCAAAGGGAAACAAAATTTTTTTAGATAAAATGAGATCAATTTATATAAATTAAGTAAGTAAGTGAGTGGTGCCCCGCATCGGGTGCAGCAGCGGTAAAACAACAAGCGCATAAAAAAAAAAAAAAAAAAAAAAAATAATTACTAAGACATTTCAATTATGTTAATTATAAGAATATATAATATTATTTCAACAATATATTCGACTTATAAGGAGTGTAGCAGTGGCGAAAGGTCTCCATATAAGCCAATACCTGCCAGCTTCCCTTTGTGTAAAATTGATGTAGAATATAATTATCAGTAGAACGGTTTGCAGCGGTTTACATCCTTGTAACGTATTATTCCAAGTAGGTATCCAAATAAGAAACAATAAAATGGTTTGATCACCATCAATGTAGAAATTCTAGGCTCTGTATGAACATACAAGCGTCATAATGTGGAGAAGTCGAGTAATACAGTGGTGGAAATGAGTCGACCGTGGGAAATCGCACCTGCCTTCACAATTAACCCCTTCGACCTTACTTTACATAAACCACGATACACCATCACCTCGCGATAATGTTCCGTTAACACATTCAATATTTTTACAATCTATGCAACTATTGAAATATTATTTGCTTATATAGATAGGTATTATGCATGATTTTATGAAATAATAATTATTAAATCTAATAAGGCACTACCAGTTTATTAGCTAACGTCCAGCGGTAGATATTTTAATATTACTATTTAAAAAAAAAAGGAATCGCAGCGTTTGTAACATCCAAAGAGAGTACAACCACTGCATATTTTTATCTTTGCACTACGTTAATCAGAGCTGTCCGTAATGGTATTTTTGACAAAAGTACATAATTAAAAGTCAATAATTTTAGACATATTTTCAAAGAGCATTACAATATTACGGAAACTTATTTTGTTCGTTACTTCGAAGAGAAAACAAATATGAAAATGTTTATGAAAATAAATAAAGCTTTTAATCGAAGCATTCAAATAGGTTGGTATTTATTTCGTTTACTTTCAATTTAATTCACAATTAGGTAGATACCTATCTGTATAATTAGAGGCAGTCGCGGCAGAGGTCGCGCCACTTCTTAGGATTGGGCTCAGTCTACAAGTTCAAGGATTGTATATCCAGGTCCGAAGTAAAGTAAGATATCTCCAGGTAGACTCGATACCGCGCTGCCTGGAAAATTAATTATATACTTACTTAGGTTGTGAGATTCTAGCTGTCTTTTTTGAACATAATTTGTGTACGTTACGGAATAAATCTGGATTACTTTTTAGGACAATATAGCCTGGGACTTAGTCCAAATCACGTTAGATAAACTTAAGTGCTGCTCGCATTGGGAGTCGAATCAAGGTCTTTCAGTATGCTTTCGTTGAAACGGTGTACTTCTTTTCGAGGCAAAAAACACATAATTTTCTGCTCACTATTTGCACTTTTTTCAGTTAATCCTTTGTATTATACAAAGCAGGGGGTTTCACACGGACAGTCAAACATATTGTTGCAAAGTGACAGATGTAATAAGTCATCGAAAACACCTCCAAAGGCAAAAATTTCACCACTCAAAAGGTAACCTTAGATGTTACTATTATTAAATTATACTGTTGTATTTGTACCTACTTAATATAACCATAAGAAATGTTTAACTCTATCATTTTTTTTTGCAGGGATCAAGAGTCTTCGTCCAGTCTAGTAAAGAAATATAAAGAACAGCATCCAAAGCCGAAGAGCTACGCCAAGATAGTCCCGCTGAAGAGGCCCCCGGCGCAGAAATGCTCGCACCGCGTAGTGCCAGCTCTGGAGAAGAAACCATGGCCAATGGCGACAGCCACATGCGACAATATCACTATACAGAAGTCTACCGTGAGGACTAAGGATTATTACTTATTGTCGTTTGTATTTCCGTGACAATATGGATATAAAAATAATTAACTTAAATTGCAGTTTTGTACATCATCAACGCAAAGCAATAAGAAAGACACATCTTGCCCGATGAAGAAAGGTGGCAAGGAGCCGGCTAAAGAAGGCGGTACAGACGCTAAGAAAGGAGCTGCAAAGGAAAGCGCCGGCGCTGGGAAAGGTCCCCCGGGCAAGGTTGCTAAGCCCACGGCCGGAGTAAAAGGCAGAATTATTGCAGGTTTAATATTTTACAACTACCGGTCTGAAGTCAATCGTGTTCGTATCTCGGATCGTGTAAAGTAACATTGGGCATTACCGCTCAGAATCTGGAATTCATGCCAGGATTGGCAACAGGCTCGCCTACTATCACGCACGTGTGTGTATAATTAGGTAGGTACAATATTTCGAAATTAATACCTATATAATAAAAATTGTTTACATAAAAATCTTCATGAAAAACAGTACATGTGAAGAACCAAATTAATCACGGTATAAGAAAGCCGCTCGCTTGATGTTTTAACCGACGTGAATATTTCTAAACACTGTCAAAACTTTGAATTATATTATTATTACTGTGCTAGTGAGTCGTTATCCTTAGACATTCGGTGATAAGTCTGTGGATGCGCAGCAGCAGCAATCGATAAAGCGATGGTACCTATTCAGATGGACTATCTTGCGGTAGACCGCCCATCATGGATATATTATTGAAAATTATATAATAGTCCTCAAATACTAGGTGTAAAATGTTGTTGACAGTGATCGGAGCTGTGGTGGATGTGCAATTCGACGCACACTTGCCCTCTATACTGAACGCTCTCGTGGTGCCTGGACGCGGTGAGATCCTAATTAAAGCCGTTCTCCTTATTACGTAAGTAGGTACCTTATTTACTCAGTGGCATCGGCTCAATCTGTTTCAATACATGCCGCACTACTTTTACAGGCACATTTTTGAAGGGCCACCATGACTTCCTTTAGTGAAATTTCCTACAAAAATGCATTCAAATAAATTACTTTTAAAAATATTTCACACGTTTCTAGCCTGGCGTTTTCACTATCTGAATCAACTAGGAACCGAATTGGCACGCCGTGTCAAATTTTTAAACGTAAACTCCTTTAGAGCCGAAGTTGATCCTAGAAGTGGCGCAGCACCTGGGCGAGAACACGTGCCGCACCATCGCCATGGACGGCACCGAGGGGCTGGTGCGCGGCCAGCCCGTCGTGGACACGTGCGCGCCCATCACCATCCCCGTGGGCCAGGCCACGCTCGGCCGCATCATCAACGTCATCGGGGAACCCATCGGTGAGCACTCGCGCCAGGTGGAGCGATGGATAGTACGAAGGGACTGGCATATTACTTTTACCAGTAGATTGTGAACAGTTTTAGAAGGCTAACCGCTCGGCTACAATAGGCGGTGCGGGCAGCAGCGCTGGTAGCGGCATGGGTGATGAGAAAACCAATAATATAAAAATTTATAGAAGATGTCATGCTATTGCATACATGTGCTGCGGCGTAAGTAATTGTAATATACGCGAAATTGCATTTTTTTATAACTATCCACCTACTTTAGAAATGACAAGTAGGTACGATGCCACGTCATGAGCCGAGTGTGAATATTGACTCGTGTGCGAAGAGCCCTAATATACTGATCTCCCTGTATCTCATTTAAGATGAACGCGGCCCCATCAAAACAGACACATACGCGGCGATCCACGCGGAAGCGCCCACCTTCGTCGAGATGTCGGTGGACCAGGAGATCCTCGCCACGGGCATTAAAGTCGTCGACCTGCTCGCCCCATACGTCAAAGGTATTCTGGACATACGCGGCACGACGTGGAGGATATTGTATTTTGGAAGTACTTAACCATAGCTAATAAATTTTCTATAAGATGCAGGGTGTGGTATTATATTGATCGCAGGCAGCAAGATCGGCTTGTTCGGCGGCGCTGGGGTGGGCAAGACTGTGCTCATCATGGAGCTCATCAACAACGTCGCGAAGGCGCACGGAGGCTTCTCCGTATGTTATAAATTTCTTGAAAAAATAATTTCCTTTAATTTGCTTTTTGAGCAGTCCATATTTTTATGGCAAAATAAAAGCTCCTTTCGTCTGTAGGTTTGCCATATTATGACAGGATGTTTTAAGGTTTACGGGCGTGGGGCCGACATTAGTCTGAGATAAGTATTTTTCAAACAAATGTCCCCTGAAATACGTCAGTCGTTTTTTTCTTGAATGAAAAAAAAATTGTCATCATAAAGTATTGTTTATTGTCTTTTACCTATCACCTACAGCTTCTTACGTTAGACAAATATTGACCTTGAAAAAACAGGTTTTTCTAGCAGCCTAGACAGGCATTCCCTCATTTATCAATGGTAACCTTATTGCCAGGTGTTCGCCGGCGTCGGCGAGCGCACGCGTGAAGGCAACGACTTGTATTATGAAATGAAAGTGGGCGGCGTCATCACTGACGACCCTAAAACTTCTAAGGTTAGATCTCATCGTATGGACGTATCCATTACATACTTAAGTATTTTGTATGTACTAATTACGTTGAAATATACCTGTATTAAATTTGCCTATACGCTTTTGGAATTCCCCTTCTTCACAATATGTTTAATTTTGTATAACTCTAAAACCAAACCAGTTTCGTCTTCACAATACATATATGCACGCGCGCACGCACTCACACGCACGCACACGCATGCTAATATACTTTGCTAAAACTGAACAGGAAAATCCAATATAATTCTTCCCCCACCGAGATCAAACTCCAGACCTCGGTATAGTAGGTAGTCGCACCACAATACAATAGCATCACAAGGCAGTAAACACCCCGACAGGTGTCGCTGGTGTACGGGCAGATGAACGAGCCGCCCGGCGCGCGCGCCCGCGTAGCGCTCACCGGCCTCACCGTGGCCGAGCACTTCCGCGACCAGGAGGGGCAGGACGTGCTGCTCTTCATCGACAACATCTTCCGCTTCACGCAGGCCGGCTCGGAGGTCACACGCTCACTCGCTTACACTATGGATAAACAACTCTCTTAGAGCAAATTTAGATAATGTAGATGCCGTTACGTGGTTTCATGCAAATGAAATGTAATTATAGCTTTTTATTGTCTTGGTTTTGTTTAGTAGTATTACCCTTTTCCAATTAAACACAACTGTAGTCTTATGAGTGCAGTTTTTTAGACAACTTTTGGCACAAAACCCTACAATCTAATCATAGTAGCTAGTTCTCTTCTCCAACTACGCAGACAAAAGTAAATTGTATGTATTTCCGGATTCCCGCGCTTTATCGGCCGCGTGTCACGCAGGTGTCTGCCCTACTTGGACGCATTCCGTCGGCGGTGGGCTACCAGCCAACGCTGGCTACAGACATGGGCACCATGCAAGAGAGGATCACCACTACCAAAGCCGGCTCCATCACCAGCGTGCAAGTGCGGTGCTTAGATTTACTTTGGCCATAACTTAATCAATGATCATGTATCGATATACAGGGTAGATTTTAGAAATGGGGGCGAAAAGCTCCCCTATAGCTCTAAGAAAACTATTTCACTTTTTTTTGTTGACGGAAATTGCATAAATCTTTTTACATACATCTTTTAGGCAATAATACTTGTAATTTGCTTTTAAACAGGATAAAATTTTTAATTTAGCATTAATTAATTAATCATTTGATACCACAATCTAAGGGAGTTACGGTGAGGCGAATCGGGCAACCGCCTGGGGCCTCGCTCTTATAGGGGCCTAGCGCGTACAGGGACCTCGCGCATACAGGGGCCGCGCGCGGTATCTTGGAGACCTGTGTTTACGATCTTGCCGACGAAACTGTTAAATCCGGGGAAACTTTTTTGCTCCACCCGGGGCCTCGTGTCGTTTTTTTTTGCTTTGCCCTGGAGCCTCAAGTCGTTTAAGGCCGCAAGTGAATAAATCCCGTGTGCCAGCCGACCTATTTTGGCAGGCGGTGTACGTGCCGGCGGACGACCTGACGGACCCGGCGCCGGCGACCACATTCGCTCACCTGGACGCCACCACGGTGCTGTCGCGCGCCATCGCCGAGCTGGGCATCTACCCCGCCGTCGACCCGCTCGACTCCACCTCGCGCGTCATGGACCCCTACATCATCGGCCCCGAGCATTACGACGTGGCACGAGGAGTGCAGAAGATACTACAGGTTGGGTTTTTAATGGAAATCATATGCCTCAAGGCGAAATATAGCTCAACAAGAGAACATTTTGTTTAATTCCCAAGACTCATTTTTTTTTATATGAAATAAAAATAAAATAAAATAAAAATGCTTTATTCATCACGTAGGCGAACATAGTTGCACTTATGATAAGTCAAGGTACATGAGAATATTCAATTATTACTTAATTAGATTAGCTTATATAAACAAAGACAATAAAATAAATGAAAAACATACTTAGTAAACAAAGAAGCCAGCTCGGGCTGGCAGGGAAGAAGAAATAAAATTATGTATGTATGTATTTTTATTTTGTATTTTTATATATGATAGTGTGATACGAGTAATAACCTTCTAGCAATACCTATATTAAATTAATTACATATTCCTTTACTTGATTTGACCATTTGATAAGAATAGTAACTATATTTGCCAGGATTACAAGTCGCTGCAGGACATAATCGCGATCCTGGGCATGGACGAGCTGTCGGAGGACGACAAGCTGACCGTGTCGCGGGCGCGCAAGATACAGCGCTTCCTCTCGCAGCCGTTTCAAGTATGTGGTCATTTTTATCCGGTTCATATATTACCCTATTTTAGTGAGTACATACTGATAAATAATGTTACTTTTTTGACGAGATTAATTACAATTAATTGTCTAATTATCTCTTAAATCTTCAATCTAAATATGACAACGCTTTCCATCAGAGGAACCCCGCAATCGTCCGTAATGCGCCAACCATGGCCACCGCTGAGATTTAGTTGGTATTGGCGTGCATTATGTGTATAGTATAGTGTTAGGGACTCGGTCCGGCAGTCGCCTGACAGCTTCCATCACAACGTCAGGTCTTAACATCGGCGATCCTTAAATAATAATCGCCCATCCCTGTAAGGTCTGGGCTGTAGTGATATATCACTACCTACCCTGAGAAACAAAAAAGGTACACAATGTGATGGTCTACATACCTAATATGGCTTTAAAAGCTTAAACATGAACTCTCCCGTGCTGCTGGAGTTAATAAGCAGGGAGCTGCTCATTCAACTCAACTCATTGATAATTTTTTTTTTTTATTAATCGCGTAGGCGAACATTGTTGCACTTATGATAAGTCATTAGCAGGAGCCCTTGATGATACTGGAGCGGTTCCAGTAAAGGTAAAAACTTCCGGTGCGTGATTGAACTTTTTTACGTGGTGTAATCGCAGGTGGCCGAGGTGTTCACGGGACACGCCGGCAAGCTGGTCAAGTTGGAAGATACTGTTAAGGGATTTAAAAAAGTAAGGGGCATTGTTTTATTCAGTAATCTAAGACTAGTAAAATTACTGATGGTAGGCATCTCATACGAGAGATTTCCCCTGGGTAGGTACCTACTACCGCAATGTTTCTTTCTGCCCCCAAGCAGCAGTGTGTGGTCACTATTGTGTTCCGGTTTGGAGGACATTGTAGCCAATGTAACTACTGGACATAATAAGACACATCTCATGTATCAGGATGGCGAGCGCAGTGGAATACCAAACAATACTTTATAATTCAAGGTGTTGGATGGTGTTTCTACTGTTTATGGGCGGTCGTATTCAGGCGAACGGCAAACTTGTCTCTTCATTCAAAGCTATTAAAAAAAAAACTTCGTACAGATTCTAGCCGGCGAGATGGACAACTACCCGGAGTCTGCGTTCTACATGGTGGGCACCATCGAGGACGTGGTCGCCAAGGCGCAAGACCTCGCGAAGAGCATATAACATATTTATTAAACGTGGATTTATTTTAATCATCTTTGTTTTCCTCCTAGAAATAGTGCCCAATAAAAATACAATATGCCGTATTGATTATGTTTTAAAGTGTGGCCTTGCTGTAATTCATATGGAAACTATACACCAGAAGGGAATATGGCCAAAGACAGGTCGAGAAATGAAACAACCGAAAACGTTTGTACAAATGGCATTATATTTACACTAGGAGCTGTGTGTTCCTGTTCGCGGAGTGGTGTGGGGGGGCGAGCGGCGTCCGTCCGTCACTGCGGCTCTCGTACTGTGCTAGCCAGCCGCAGCCATTGGTGACGCAACTATAAGGGCTCGTGTATACAACACTGTCGCCGCGCCGACGCACGTTGTGTACACAGGGCACAGCGACGCGGCGACGGCATCGTCGTACTAATCCCGAAACGGGACAGTACCCTTCCCTTCCCGTCCCTTAGAATGTGGCATAAAAAACTTAAGAAGGTCCATGTCGTATAATATGATGAATAATTGGCCGAGACTAACGCGAGGGTCACGTGTTGGTCGCGACTACGTTCTAAGGGAGTAAAGCCGTTTAATTCACACTGACTATCAGGGCGGGAGATCTTTACAATTTATTTAAATCTTCATGATTAAACATTCTCATTGGTATATACCTTATTTAAAGCCTAAGATTCCGTTTAAAGGGTGCAGTGATGGCTTGATTAAAAACTGTATTTATTTAGAGCAGGACCTTAACACTAGCTTTATCTGTATGGTATGTTACTGAACAAGTCCAGAGCGTTGTAATGAACCCCACGTTGCTGTAACGACACCGATGGCTGCAACTGGGACGCCTGCAAATGCACTTAATACGCATTACAATAAGGTTGGTTTTACGCGGGCGGGTCCGGTCAGATGAGATCGCGGAGTGGTGAATTGGGGCGAGAGAGGGGTCTCTCGCCGTACGATATCACATTAGAGCCGCGCCGGTCGCCGGTGGCCGACACTCCACATACTTACACAACACATATATTCTATAACAATATGCATACCATAGTTATTTATATACATAAATCAACAAACAGTACATTTTACACATTAAATTTAACAAAAATTATTATCATTAAACAAAATTATTATCTATTACATAAAATGTAAAATCGTTCACATCCGCTGCCATGAATGTAAAATCACAATGTCTTATAATTCAAATACATTACTATTAAAATACTGTCGAATGAGGTGACTCGTGTCACGTGGTCTGTCGGATCAAGTCTCGCTTGAACCCCTAAAGATATTACCGAAATATTAATGTAGTGTTATATTTCATTGTCGACAGCAAGAAACCAACTGCTTCATTAATATAATGGCGGCCTCTTATCCAGATTGTGTTTTTCAAACTATCTAAATCTGAAGAAAAATCAATGGCAATACCTAAAAGTTACAGTCGGCAATAAAAGTCGCTGAACATATTTAAAACTTCAAATCATCTATACGAATATGATATAAATATATATTTTTCTACAGTACAGTAGTTGAATTAGGAAGAAATTATTTCAGGGCATAAAATTATAAAAGCTACCTAAAATTTACAATTTGTTCAATTTTTATGGCCGACTGTACTTCTTGGGTAATTTTTTTTATACACAGTAATTTTATTTATAATCGAAATAAATAAACGATCTTTACCGATATCTCCAGATCGATCGCGGAAATGGTCCAATCGTCGGTTAATGCGCAACGCAGCGATATTATTTAGATTGATTTTCCATATGATATAACTATCTGATTTGTTTATTAATTTGGGACTATAGACAGCCTCACAGGATTATGTCATAGAAGTCAGTGCGGAATGAATCAGTCTCAGAACAATAACAAGCATGGAAGTAATACTATTATATTTGAGTGTAAACCGTTTTTGACAGCAAGAAATTTAATTGTGTTGCGATTCCTTCTAACACAAGTATAACGTAACTAAATTGTGTTTGCGCGTTGACAAGTTGTAACATTTGACATTAATTTGCTTTTTAATTCGGCATCATAATCAATCGTCTCGTTCTTTTGGCCGTTTTTGGCCTATTTGAAAAAATAGTATAATATAATTTAGGCTCCTATGCTTGCTATTGTTCTGAGGGATCAGTCCACGACTAGTGTGACGTCTAAACAGTTGGCCCAAAATATAATATAGTTGCTAACTCCTAGCGCCTGCAACGTTGACACAGCTTCATATAGACTAGTTGTGAACCCACACGTTAATTAAACAATTCACTGTATCTGTTTGATAAGTATAAATATATTTATAAATTCATTGTAATGTACGCGTAATTACGCACATCATGGGCAGGCCGGTTGAACCATAGAGGCAAACAGACAATTTCATTAATATTCACTGCTCTAATAATAATCTTTGAATAAAATGTAACACTAGGAATCTATTCGCGAATTCCTCGGACAAAACCACCAACAAACAAAACTATATGTCACTAACTATGCCATTTGTTTTTAGTTTGAGCGTTCATTCATTAATATTTAATTAATTACACTTAGTGTAATGTACTATATTATACACCCGATCATTTTACCCATATATTTCCGCTTCACAAGGTTTTGTCCGTCGTGGGAAATATCTGTAGGCAGCCCGATCATTGCAAATGAGCCATACCGCTGATCCGCCCACAACCAGCTCCCCGTAGTGTATTGTGTATTGCTTTATTCTCCGTCCCTCTCACACACACAGCTCTCTGTATGTCCGTCCTTTTCTCTCTCCAATGCCTCGCTGAAGTACCGAAGTAACACCGCGATGAAGGGCAGCGCAGTAACCCGACAACGCCAGTGGGAATGATAGTGGTCTAGCCAGAGCTGTATGTATTTATCGTAATTTTGGAATGGTGTCAAGAACAAATTGAGACTGAAATTACTACTGTCAGCTGCAAATTGTTTTCTTGGTATAGCGGTAACACAAATCAGCCTCGTTTTACTTGTCGACACCCAAATTGAAGGAGGGTTCACTACAATATTATGTTGTTGCTACGTGTGCGTTATTATATAACGTTGTCGAGCTACGGCGCCGCGTCGCGTCAGAAACAGTTGTACACACAAAATAGTAGGAATACACCCGAAACTAAAACGCGTTTCGGGATAGACAGAGCCGCGTGGACAGATTAATATTATTTAACTTACATACACTAAAATCATCTACGATCACGTAACATAAAAATGTTCTTCCACACTTTGATCCAACACTGGAACAAATGTTTGTCAGAGATACGGTCCCACTGTCGCGGGCCTAACGTTTGACAGTATTTACATCGCCACGTCCGTCCCGCACGGACCCCTTGCGCACCGGTTCGGGTCGCAGTCCATTACGCTGGATGGCGTACTGACGGCCACCAGTCTACTTCAAAATGTAAAACCGACGCCGTCATGCGTCCAAATACCTTATACTTATGCCAGCGGTTATTACTGGGAATAAATAGGTATACTCGCTTTCCCAATTTTATTTAACCCATACTTGACTGTAAATATCTACCACATTTAAAAGTACATAAATTTGGCAACCATCGCCAGGCAGCTACAAGCCAGCGTAATGGACTGTGGCTGTGCAAGGGGAGTTCCTTTGTAGCTCGCAGAGGCGCACATTACGACGTCATCATGTCGTTGACGGAGGCGCCCGTGTTCACCGCCGCGCCCTTCAGCAGGTCGTTGATGTCCCGCCGGAATATTGACAGGTTCTGCGTGAACCTGTGAGACACATAATGTTTCGGATTATACATTCTTATTAAATATAACCATTAAAACAGATTCGTACGTTTACACAGGACTGTTTCCGACGTTCGACATTCTATAGGAGATAATATTGTTCCAGTCAAGCGTACACGCTCAATTTATACAATAATGTTACCACTCAAATTTGTATCTAAATTGAAACAATCCTAACTAACGCCCACAGCCCAAAATTATACTCCCGGTCTAAAGCGGTAACGGTCTTGTGGTGGGGTATGGTGAGGTGTGGCGGCGCGAACCTGTCGCGGTTCTTGGTGAGCAGGTTGGGCTCGATGCCGGCCATGAGTCCCTGGAACCAGTGCGCGAGCTGCGCCTGCTTGTCGGCGGGCTGGCGCGCGAGCAGCGCCGCGCGGATGCGCGAGAACTGCTCCTCGTTCAGCAGGATCAGCCCCAGCAGCGGCCGCGACATCGACCACTGGTTGCAGCACTCCTCGAACATTATCACGTTCAGAACCTGCAATCACAAGTGTTTACTTCGGTAAAGGCACTTCATGAATACACGCCATGCAGTAGAGGGATATATTAAGGTCTCCATGCCACTTTTAAAAATGTACCTGACATTTTGTTTCAGCATACTGTGTGTGGTTCGACCGACAAGTGGGATCGCTATATTATTACTTGAAATTCATTCAACTGTTAGAGCAAAAACTGAGTGCTGATGTGTTGACCTGCATTCGAAGGCGCAACACAACAGCAGAAGAGCGTAACTCGTACTGACCGTGGCGAGTAACTGCTGCATGATCTCGGGCCGCCGCTGCAGCACCTCGATGAACATGTTGCTCGTCTCGGGCGGCGGCTGGCGCGGGTTCGACACTTTATTACTCGCTGCAACAACAATACACCATAAAATTTACAAATACGAAGGTAGTTATTAACATTTGATTTTGAACCCAAAAAACTAAGGAGTTACTCACTTTTCTGTACTAATTGTTTAAATAAATATGTGACTATGTGGTCGAGTGTCGCGCAGCATCCCGTACACACGCTTGTGTCTGAAAAAAACATTATACAAACAGCTCATGTCTGAGTACTGAGATGTCAAGCTCTATTCCTCAAAAACGCTTACATTCATATTAAAACATATAAGTCATCAAACTTAATCTGATCACATCGATCAAGCAGTTTAGTCGTATGAAGTATCTAGTTCCATATTTCCATGCGCATGCGCTTACCCAATGCCGTGAGTCCCTCTGAAATGGATCCGAGTATGTAGAGCGTGGCGTCGGGCTGCAGCGAGGCGAGGAAGGGCATGTGGTCCTGCGCGAGCCGCTCCAGCAACACGTAGTACGTCTGCGACAGCTTCGGGTAGTCCTGCCGAGAGACCACATCGCCACGCTCAATATGATACTTTCCAGTGTTTCAATTTACATTTCACATAATAGAAAATAGGTAGACTTTATATTTAGTACCTTTAAAAAAAAGCCTTAACACAAAAAAAAACAAGTATTTTCATCTCCCCAATCCAGGGTTCGATCCCCCGAGTCGAGGACGCCTGGGTTTAAATATTACTAGGTACTTATAAAAAATGCATCAGAATCAGTCCATTTGTTTGGAAGCTACGATAACACAGCAGATATATAGATACACAGACACACGGATACCTGAAACTTATAACACCAGATTTTTTCCGTCAAGGGTTAAAAGACGACACTCACAATGAGCCAGTATTATATATCAATTTATAGTGTTATATAGTAGTAATGTGAGCAAGAATTAGTGCTTATGTGAAGTACGCACCAATAAATCACTCTGTGGTATGCTGAGCAGTAACTTCACGAACATATTGAGTGCGTTGTCGAGCGCCTTGTCGCCGTACAGCCTGGGATCAAAATATATTTTCAAGACATATTAATATACTTTCAATTTCTAAGTCATGCTTTGGAAAGTCAAATGGATTGACACATAGAAAATAAATTGATTTTTACGATAATCTTGACCAAATTTTATACTACAATGCAGTAAATAACTTAATGATTACGTATCTCAACGATTGTATTATACCTGAACACGCCAAAATTTGCGTAGTTCCCGCAAAGTGCCGCCTTCAGTATTGAGAAGCAGATGGATATGCCCTTCAACTTCATCGGGTACAGCTGCTTTTTGTCCACATCTATTGACAGTATTCGACTACCTGCAACCAAATATCAACCGAGTATCAATAAAGAGTCCACTACAAATATTCCATTGAAAGGTTCTTAGTATTTACATTATATAAGTAAGGAAATGATTATCGATATCGATCTAAAATTTATCAATGTTCCAGAACGTTCGATAAATGTTCCAAAAATACATAAGGAAGACTATTACGTTAATGTTAAGTATGTGATTGTATATGACGCCCCTCCCTGCGCCACCTGAGTCTTCACTGTACAATAAATCGATATTAAACAGTATGCAGTTACCGTATGCGCAGATGATGTTGGAGAGCTCGCGGAAGAGCAGGATGCCGTTGGGCGAGCTGACGTCGAACTGCAGACGCTGGTTGCGGTTCTGCGCGAGCTCGGCCGTGAGCTTCAGCACCGGCGTCGACAGCGCCGGCTCCGCGAACCACACCTCCACGCCGCGCAGCAACACCTTCAGGTACACCGGGTAACTGCAACACGTACACGCAAACTGTGTTATATGCACTACACCGGGTGGATTCAACAAAACTAGAGCTCGTCCAGTGGCCCAAATACAACTGTCGAATTTAATATATTTGTAAGACATATTATATTTTTTTTTATTATTCTACACTTCTCTATATGAACTTTAATCGTGCCAAATTTCACATTCCTCCGTAAGGACAATGTGCTCAGAAAGGGATACAATGTTTTCTCCACTTTCTTTCTACTTTCTCTCCTTCTTCGTATTTATATATAGATATCTACACCTTCAGGCCAAAGTAATATCGACATACTTAGCGAAAAATAGGTGCCCTGATTGTTGCACCTCTACATACCCCTTAGGGGATAAATGCGTGATGTTGTGTAGGTTACTCACATCCAGTCGAAAAGCATGATGTATGTTGTTTTGGTGTTGAACGCGAACGCCAACCCCCGCAGATCCCTCGCCAGCCCTATGAGTGTCTTCTTGGCGTCCTCCGACGCGAACATCGGACTCTCCGGCGGGCCCAACAACCCGACTATGCTCTCGAATGCCGCTGTCATAAGAAAACAACTTTAGTCGTTCTCGCAATCTCATTTTTTTCCTTCAGGTTTATTTCTATTTATCGAGTTAGTTAAAATCATTATTCTACACGACAGACAAAGCTACAGGTGCTGCACACGATATCGTTGGCATTGTAGGCATGCATAAGACGTAGTAACAATTAATTATCAGGGTCCTACGACCGCACAGTGATAACTTATCGTCGCGCTTTTAATTTCCTTCCTAAACAGCTGATCTGATTTTATAAATTCTTTACCTAATAGAAAACTACATAATCAGTAAGTGCTGTTTTATCCTGGAAACTTATAAAATGATATCTATACTATTATATAAAGCTGAAGAGTTTGTTTGTTTGTTTGTTTGAACGCGCTAATCTCAGGAACTACCGGTCCAAACTGAAAAATTCTTTTTGCGTTGGATAGCCCTTTGTTCGTGGAGTGCTATAGGCTATATATCATCACGCTATACCCAATAGGAGCGGAGCAGTAATGACTAATCTCAGGAACTACCGGTCCGAACTGAAAAATTCTTTTTGCGTTGGATAGCCTTTTGTTCGTGGAGTACTATAGGCTATATATCATCACGCTATACCCAATAGGAGCAGAGCAGTAATGGCTAATCTCAGGAACTACCGGTTCGAACTAAAAAATTCATTTTGTATTGGATAGCCCTTTGTTCGTGAAGTTCTATAGGCTATATATCATCACGCTATGACCAATAGGAGCAGAGCAGTAATGGCTAATCTCAGAAACTAGGAGTTTGAACTGAATAATTATTTTTGTTTTGGATAGGCCTTTGTTCCTGGAATGCTATAGGCTATATATATCATCACGCTATGCCCAATAGGAGCGGAGCAGTAATCGCTAATCTCAGGAACTACCGGTTCGAACTGTAAAAATATTTTTGTGTTGGATAGCCCTTTGTTCCTGGAGTGCTATAGGTTATATATCGTCACGCTATGACCAATAGGAGCGGAGCAGTAATGAAACATGATGCAAAAACGGGGACAATTTATTAGTTTTGAGAGCTTCTGTTGCGTGCGCTGCGTAAACGGTTAAAAGTTATGCAACAATAATGTATGACGGGATTGTTCCTCTTAAAAAGTTCTACAAAAATATATCATAAAAACAAAGTCCCCCGCTGCATCGGTCTGCCCGAACGTGTTAAACTCAAAAACTACCCAACGTATTAGGATAAAATTTGGTATGGAGACAGTTTGAGACCCTGGGAAGAACATAGGCTCCCGGGAAAATATATAGCGTGACCTTTATAACGGAAAACTTTAGCCCGAAAAACTTTATAACGCGGGCGGAGCCGCGGGCAAAAGCTAGTGTATGATAAACAAGTGTCGTGCGGTACCGGTGAGCGGCATCATGAATGCGTGGAAGCGCTCCTCGTCCTCGCCGAGGTCGACCATGAGCAGGCGGCCGAGCGCCGTGTACAGCATGCTGCGGCAGCGCATCTCGGCCGCGCCCACGCCCGAGATGCCCAGGAACGGGAAGTGCTCCGCCTGAAAACACGCGCATCACTCGCACTCGGATCTCATCACGTGTACACACTATACTAACCACTGTCCCAATTTCTTTTGCAATTTAAATTTGAATTAAGCACAGACACCAAAAACGGATAAGTAAGAAGATTACATTATTTGTGGTTTCATCATTTCTTTTTAAACCATATACATATAGTCTTACTAATAAACTTGTTTTAGCGTTTAGAAGTGATTAACAATTGCTTAAATAGCTGTCGAAAACATCATCGGTTTCCCAGTTAAACCTTATTACGAGGCAAGATAGCAAGTTCTGAAGACGGTTTTTGCTTCTATTCTTTGCAGTGGAGTCACGTTACCACCCCCACATAAAAAAGAAGAAAAATCCTGGTGACCTACCGTGTGGTGTGTGAGCATGAACTGCACCTCCTCGAGCTTGACCAGTTTCCGGACGCACGAGTAGCCGCCGCTCAGGTCGCTCAGCAGCCCGAGCGTCTTCACTATGATCTGCTCCGAACCGCCCCAGTATTTCAGATTTGTTATGCTGTAGCATATAAATGCTGTATGTATTTCAGGTAAGCTTCACTTTCCTCAGTATACGAAACGTAAATGTTGTAAAAATTATTTTATACCATCTCTCTTAATTTTTGAACAGGAAAGTTATTGTTAGTTTGCTGAACCTCGCTATCTCTTTCCTCTCCTCTTTTGGTTTTCAATAACCTCTTTACTAACAATACCTGCCGACATCTAAGCCCAGCCTTAATAGGAAAGGAAACATTCATGTCATTGAGGAATCTCTAGAGATCATATGTGTTGTGCACTGACAAAGGATTAAAAAAATCGAAAAGGGAACCCGTCACAACAAATAATTATGTAATGCATTAATGCGGTCTGCAAATCGTTCTAATGATGATTAGATTTTACATAAATTGCGAAGGGTAAGCCGGCAGGGATCGGGTTATATAGACTCATTGCTAGTAGTGTTGTGTGTCTGTGTGTTTAGCTGCGTGTTTGCGTGTGTGTGTGTGTGTGTGTGTGTGTGTGTGTGTGTGTGTGTGTGTGTGTGTGTGTGTGTGTGTGTGTGTGTGTGTGTGTGTGTGTGTGTGTGTGTGTGTGTGTGTGTGTGTGTGTGCGTGTGTGTGTGTACTCACATCTTCCTCATGAGTACGCTGAGCAGCTGGCTCTCGTCGTTGAGGCCGAGCACCTCGCTCAGGCGCCGGTACACCTTGCTGTTCTTCTGCACCTGTTCGCCGAGGTAGATCTTGCGGAACTGCTCGAAGAACGAGATCATCGCCAGCTCCAGCTTTTCACAACCGCCCTGCATGAACGACAAATGTTTGCTTACATGATTAAATCAGTAATTACTTGTTTGAACTACGTGTATAGGTACATTACATAACAACAGCTCCAAAGATTGAAAGTCCAACATTCTGAATATATTTTGATATTAGTCAAGTCATAAAGCGAAGCATAATATTTCTCATATAAAATCATTTTAGTTAATCGAATGCTTCGCGATCTTTAATCCCTTAGATACAGGATCTTCGTCTAACTTCATTAGCGACATCCGCCGCCTACTCGCACGCATGTTCGAGCTCATACGCGCACACAGTACAATGAGGTCTGGTAACAGCCGTGCCCACTGACCCTGGAGAGCCTGGAGTCGGTGAGGTCCATGAGCTGCAGCACGCGGCACACAAGCTCGCCGTCCATCGCGTCATTCTCGTCGCACGTGTTGACGGACGCGCGGCCGCCGATCGCCGCGCCTATTATGTACACCAACCACGTCAGCTGACCTGCAAATGGAAAAATAAAAAAAGTAAAAAAAATACTACCACATGCTTTTTAGTTTTTTAGTAAGGATTTTAAGAACAAAATAATTTATTAGATCGATCAACATGCAATAATCCACAAGTTATTTCTCTGATATTAAATGTAAACTATTTATTGAACAAGTCTCCCATTAGCACAGCTGTGTTGTTACTGCATTACTAGTTGGTTTAGGTCGGCGTGTTGTTACCCTGCAGCACGCGTATCTGCTGCGGCTGCGCCTCGACGCTGTAGGCGGCGGCGGCGCGGTCGAAGTGCGCGACGAGCAGCTGGCACGTCTTGCCGTACTCGCAGCGCCCGATCACCGACAGCTGCTCCAGCTGCTGCTGCACCGTGCCCACGTCGTCCAGAGGATCCTCCAGGCCCTCCCTGCAGAGCAAACGAACTGTTGGCTATACAACTCGGTTCGACCTTAACACCTACCATATACGACGCATATTTGTATAACGAAAAGAATAACTCCGTTATGAACATCTCTGTATTACCTTTTTTAATCTATACAAATATAATAGGGGATCGGCCTATGTTTGACTTTGTTTATTATTCTATATGTAATGGTTAAGAATACGAAAAAGAACTCCTACGAAAACTGCATAAAAATTGGGCTAGTAATTCATATTTCAAATATTGTAACGTGCAGAAGTGGGCACGTTGTGGGAATATCGCTTCATCGCTTTCTTTCGCACGCGTCGCAATTCCCGATGACGTCACATGTGAGTATTTCATCTCTTTTCTGTTTCTTGTTAATTACCCTTTCCACCGACATTCTAAGACTTATAACTTGTTGATTTTTTACCGGATTTTAATAATTCCTTTTCTCTTATAATTTATGTAACGTAAATATTTGATAATAGTAAAGAACAAAAATGAGTCCGGTACCCTATTAATGAACTGACTATCTGTCTTCGTGCACACATCTTGCAGACTATGTATTATTTATGAGGCACAAGTCGGATGTGAGTTGGTGCACATGCTGAAGCCTGACCTGACGACACAGGAGACGGAGTCGAGCCTGGAGCCGATGTAGGCGGCGGCGACACCGGGCGCGTAAGTCTCCAGCAGGTGCGGCTCCGTGGCCTTCACGTACGGCACCGACGCCACCATGCGCTGCCACAGCGACAGCAGGTAGTGCACCGAGTTCGGGGAGAACTGCCAGATCTGGAATACATACATATTAGACCTGAGGCGCCACTGAGACAAGGTAGGGGCGTAAATAAAAACATAATGGACTACATTTTAGTATATCAATCTCACAAGTACTTGTTATCATACGCTATCAAACCGAATAACCCTTTTACGGTGTACATTTACAGTTCACTCCATACGACTTATCAATTTCGAACCTCTTTGTAGCTGTCACCATAAACTATAGAGGTAAATTTTAACTATTCTATTGACTGACCCATTCATGTAGATTAACAAATCACTAAAATAATAATTTAAATATAAAGTTATTATTATTTATATTGAACCTGTGTATAAAGGATGCTTCATAACTCTACACTTCGACTTATAATCTATACTATTATATAAAGCTGAAGAGTTTGTTTGTTTGTTTGTTTGTTTGAACGCGCTAATCTCAGGAACTACCGGTCCAAACCGAAAAATTCTTTTTGTGTTGGATAGCCCTTTGTTCGTGGAGTGCTATAGGCTATATATCATCACGCTATACCCAATAGGAGCGGAGCAGTAATGGCTAATCTCAGGAACTACCGATTCGAACTGAAAAAATATTTTTGTGTTGAATAGTCCTTTGTTTGTGGAATGCTCAAAGTTATATATCATCACGCTATGACCAATAGGAGCGGAGCAGTAATGAAACATGTTGCAAAAACGGGGAAAATTATGAGTTTTGAGGGCTTCCGTTGCCTGCGCTGCGCAAACGGTTAAAGTTATGCAACAATGATGTATGACGGGATTGTTTCACTTAAAAAGTTCTAAAAAATATATTATAAAACAAAGTCCGCTGCATCTGTCTGCCTGAACGTGTTAAACTCAAAAACTAACCAACATATTAAGATGAAATTTAGTATGGAGACAGTTGGAGACCCTGGGAAGAACATAGGCTCCCGGGAAACTACTACTTTTATAACGGAAAACTTTAGTCTGAAAAACTTTATAACGCGGGCGGAGCCGCGGGCAAAAGCTAGTATTAATATAAATTCATACAGAATTCCGCACTAAATCACTCATCCTGGACATGGCTCATTCAACTTGATCTGTCACAGTACCTGCAAGCTCTGCACGGTGAACTTGGCGATGAGTTCGATGAGGCGCGGGTAGTTGTCCACCATCACCAGCTCTCCCAGCTGGTAGTTGGACTTGAGCCGCGCCAGTAGCCGGCAGAACTCGTGGTAGTTCGCCGGGTCCGACAGGCCCTAGGGATTAGATCACATAGTTTAATTTGCTGTAATTGAACGCGTTGCAATATACCTTACAGATTGAAATGACGCGTGCATACATGCTAAACTGTCCCTTCTTTTGTATTGAGATATAACATGGGCATGTCCTGAGATGTACCTGCATGCTCTCTAGTATGCGCAGCACGCCGGCGGCGAGGCGGTTGAGGAACTTGGCGCGCTCGTTGTTGCTGAAGAGGGAGCGGCGCACCGACGCCAGCTGCACGAAGCACGCCAGCGCCAGGCTCGCCAGCGACCCGCCCAGCAGGTGGTACAGCTCGAAGAACAGCTCCAGCGTCGCCGGCTCCAGGAACGTCGGCCGCCACGACGTCGGGATCTGAACACGGTTACAAAACAAAAACACACATTCAGCATAGAACACCTCAATCGGTACGTCCCGAGACCAATAATAATAAAGAAGTAGTGTGACTCAAACCTGCACGGTGCAGAGGTCGTCGGAGGACTCGTCGCTGGTGGTGCCGATGAAGTCGAAGGTGAGGCAGTTGTGCGCCAGCTTGAGCAGCGCCGCCACCAGCGCGTGCTGGCGCTCGTCCGCCAGCTCCAGCGGCTTCCCGCGCATCGCGCCCAGCAGCGAGCACGACAGCCGGAACATCTCGAACAGCTGCGTGTCTCTGCACACACACAGGTGCCAAATAACTAGATTACATGATGGCCAGTAATCACCACTGACTCGAGAATATCAGCAGATTCCTATGTTTTTAACTTATCTAAGAAAAGGAGTGAAGATATTTTAAAATTTACCAAATAACAGCAATCACGTGCGGTAAAACAAGGCATCAATATTTATTTTTTTACCAATTAATTTCAATGTAAGAGAGACATCTATGATAAGCATCCGTTATGACCCGTACCTGAAAGAGGATGCGATCTTCCTGTGTTTGGCGAGCGAGCGGTTAGCGTCCGCCTCCGACACCTGGTTCATCTCCACCACCAGCTGCGACAACAGCTGCACGCCCACCGTGCACAGGTCCTGACCCTATCACACACAAATAATAAATCATTACACTGCATCTACTCAATGTATCAAAATCATTAGACTTTTTTATACACCAATAACAAAAAATATATTATATTTTTAAACAATAAGATTGTAAAAGTAAAATTACCCTGAGGAAACTGGAGATGTCGTTAATAACATTTTGAAATTCAAACTCATCCTTGACGGTGTCGAACCAGCTGAGTTTGGTGATCCTTGCGAACAGAGTGACCAGCGCCTGAAAAACAATTACATTGTGGATATTATTAACACATTATCACCGATGAAAGCGAGCGGTGCTACTGACTGCCGGTTATAGTATTTTAGATGGTCTTTTCGTATGAAACTCTGCTTAGAACATTAAATTATAAAACAGCATGCACTAAAGTATATTTTGAGATCATGAAAAATGAGTAGGCACCGGTAAATGCGGACGTAAGGAGCGACGTAGTGGTTAAACAAGCTCCTTAAATAAAGAATTTAAAAAAAAACACTGTATTTACAAAACTGACCAAAACTGCCGTTCGCTTAAACGCTGTAAAGTCGTTTTACACAATAATAATAATATTAATAAATTGTAGTAAGTAGTCACAATGTATCCGCCGACTTACCTGAACGACAAAATTAGCCAGCTTGGGTCTAGTGGCGAGGTAGTTGAGCACATAGTTCCGTATGTCCAATCGCTGCTGTGTCGACAAACTTGCTGTGGATCTGCAAAACATACCCTTACTAGTGGTATCAAACAAGCATGACGTTGACTGATAATACCCACGATTATAGTTAAAACGTTGTATTCTCAGACATTATTACAGGCAAACTAAAATTAGTGGACAATAGGGACAACATACTTCATTAATACATAAATATTTTTTTAACCCAGTAATTTGCTTCTGTAGGAAAAAAAATAATTTTAATTGAATAAATAGATGCGCAGGCGTCGTACTGATGGTGCAATGTATAGGTACAGTGATTAGGGATTTTCTCAGTGTAAACGGCTTCAGTTGCGAGCTAAGCCGAGAGCAACACAATATTAGTTATACAAATTAAAAACTTAACAAACCCACGACTTTGGTGAAATTTAATTACGTTTACAGAACAATCTGAAATCGCGTGTGTTGTGTGCCAGAGAGACTCACATTCCTTTACTTAATTTGTAGGAAATTTCAAACTGATTTCCTTGATTTCACAATAATTTTGTATAAAAATATTAAGTTATCTACACTAGAGCTTAGTCAACACCCATTTTATTTACTTTAAGTCGTAGCATATGCAACTGGATTTGGTTTCTTCACGCTAGTAAAACATAAGTCATTACTTGCTAATCAGCTTGGCGAGTGTAGTGGCGGCGAGGAGCTGTGAGTAGCTCGAGTCGGCGCGCTCCAGGAGAGCTTGGCATTTGCTCAGCGTGTCCGGTGACTCCTGCAAACAACAACTTGTAATTAACTACTGTAAGGTTCTATGAATGATTTATTCGGGTATGATTATTAGCAATGTCTAACATCTTAATAACATCTACGTGTGATGATTAAACTGCGTTCGTTAAATATGAAAGTCGAAAGGGAAACCTATGCTTGTAATTAATTATTTCGATTCAAGCACGAAAGACGCGACTGGAATTTTGGCCTGGATTTTCTGTACTTATATTCGAAGGAGTTAAAACCATGAAGCCGCGCCAATTATGCGCATGCGTGCTAGTTGCTCAAAGCGAGCATTATCATGAACAGAAACATCAGTTATAGATGTACCCCATCTGACACGGTCAGCTGCCTCTACCCCCTGCCTCCTTCGTTCTCTCTTAAAAGACATCATGTTTCGCTTTACACTGTCTTTAAATGAGTAATTTATAGTCCCCCCCGTGACCATGAAGGCTGCAAAGTCTTCGAAACGTCGGGAGAAAATAAAATACTAACACCGCGATAGAATCCGAAAATTAGTTTAATTTCAATGAGTAATTTATATTTATATTTTCACTTAATTTAAAACCTTCATACTCCAGTTAGCGCATTTTGCAGACGAGATTTTGTTTTTGGGGACCGTTGATTTAGTCATTATAACTTACTATTAATAATCACGATACTTCAAATACTACCGGGCTAGCGTGACAGTATCTGATTACTAAAAATATAAGCTGACCTGAAAAGCGACCACCGCCTTCTCCACCTGGTCCCTGAGCACCGGATCCTGGGACTCATACAGCTGTTTGCACAGCAGCTCTATCTGAATCACCTCCTGTGGGAATAAACACAATATTATCATTTATTTATATATACATCACAAAGATCAAAATGCACCTCACTGTACAAGTGTATGTCAATTAATGCAAAATGTCTATCGCCCATTGCCATAAATATACCAACCTGTTCCAAACTCCAACAGGTGCACAGCACAAGGGTTGGTCTTGGAAAACAACACACTTATGTGTCTTCTTAAAAGAGGTCCGTATGATTGCTTTCTCTTTACAAAGTCTTTGAAACATCGGGAAAAATTAAATACAAAAAAACATGATAAAATCTGTGTACTATTTTTTTTTATGGGTTATTCTTTATGTACAGCTGTCACTATCTAGGATATAAATATCCTCCCAGCAACCAACCAAAATAAAATTAATATATTTTTATCAAACAGCATCTGATTTATAATATTAGTTGACAATCTATGATAAACGTCTAGAAAGAACAATTTTCTATTACAATTATTTATTGTCGATAGTAAATAGTATATGGCACATAGTCAGTAAGCAACTATTTTCATGACTATGTGTTCAAAATAATCTATTATATTGAAAAAGCACAATGTTAGATGCTACTTTCCAATTCTATAAAAAAATAATTGCAGAATAAGAGGCATTAATTTCTATATAAGGACACTTCATAATAATGCTCTTTAGCACTAACTTGGGCCTCAGAATCGCAATATTTTCTTTAAAAATTCACATGTTCACTACATGTCTACTCAACTGTCTGATATTTTACAACATAAAAAGGTTGCACTCATAATAATTCGATAAGTATTACACTTAATTAAATTAGGAAAAGATTTAATTGTATTACATGTTCATGCATGATATTTAACTTGTCATATTAATCAGATGATTACTCATAGTTAATTGCATAATCAGAGATATTCCAGGACAATGACATGCCTAATTGTCAAGTGTATATAATTATAATATACATATTGTTATCTATATGTAGGTTACATATTATTACCATACAGCAAAATGAATAAATTAAATTTTATATTATTAAGGCTGTTGCTAACAAAAAGTGATCTAATAAATCTAATCAATGCTATCTCCCTTTGACTCTTAAGTTTCACATTATTTGATGAAAGAAGAAATGGTAATTTATTAAAACACTCATTAAAGGGTTAACCTTCATTTTCATTTAAATATGGTCAGTAATGAAGAGTTTTTATATTGTTGCATTCAGATACAACCCACTCCTACTTTCACTTTTGTGGACGTACTCAAACATTATATCTGCCTGTGCATATAATTCTACATTTATTGCTTTGTATATTTTTAGGAAACTTTTTAGAAATCACTAGACTGACCGTGACTTAGTTGTCTAACTGATTGTGATGACATTTGTTTCCTCATAGCCTATGTAAGGAACAATTCATAAATGGAGGCGGTTATTTAAATAAATTGCAGTATATAAAATGTAAATGATTGTTATTAGATTTTAATAATTTACACTAAGTTATTGTTCTTATATATGATAGCTTTAGCTCATAGCTTTGTCGCCATAAAAGAGATTTCCAGGATAAAAAGTTGCATAAGTCCTCCACGTGGTGTCTAACTATTTCCATACCATCAAATCCATTGGGCTACTTATTGATTTTATCAGGTTGAAACAGGTAGACAGTCTAGGGACTTTATTTTATAATATATTTTAAGAACTATCTAAGAGAAACAATATTGTCATACATGATATGTATTCAAACAAAATCTTCAGGTTTATATAATAGTATAAAGACTATTAAAAATTTCTACTAATAAGCAAATTTACCTATCATAACTCTTCTTTTTCAAATGCTGTAAGATTTCCAATGAATACCATTTTAGGTCAACTAATAACTAACTGGGTGTCTTAAAATTCATAATGTAACAATATTATAGCCTTGCCACATGGGGCAAGTATATTGTTGGGTAATTACCCAACGACTAAGTAATTAGCCACTATGTTGTTTCCTGAAATTACCAAATTGAGTGTAAGTGGTCAAAACTAAACGGAATTTTATATTTTTTTAAAAAAAAAATACTTATGATTCTGTCATGCTATTTACTGTTTTAGTCACGGTCTATTTATTTATTAGCTTACTTTAACTATATGGAAAATATCGCGAACATTTAATTAAAAATAAACGAACTTTTCGCTTTGTTAATTTTCAGAACATGAAAATACAATCTTCTGATAGGTGTCCTGATCGTTTTATCAATAATAACCACGTATTAATGACGTATCTATCTTAACTGTGTGACACAACGTGCATATCATAAAAATAAGTTCAATAAGACATGAGTACAACAAAACAATTGTAAGAAGAATTCTTATAAAGGCTCAAGGGTAGATTTTGACATCTCCTTCACAACATAATATAACCAAGAAACCGGCTTAACTATTTACAAAGGAGTCATATCATATACCGGAGGTATCATATTCACCATTTCATATAAAATAGCGCGTAAATACTGGAGAAATAACAGAGAAAACTACCACTACGCGACAGCAACACAGAAATCATGAACTCCATATCACAATAATTAGGCCGCGAATGGCAAAAAACTTTAAACACTATGTATCGTTATTGTATTAAAATCACAATTGTTCCACTATACATGATGAATTCATTTAAAATCACACAAAAATCGTAATATTTTGGTGCTCACCTGTTCTTCAGCCATCTTTGTTATTTTCTCACATTTGAAATGACGTTTAGTAACAATATAGGTAACATCTATTGCTTTATTCAAATAGAGACTATAAATTTACTTGACAATAAAAAAAATAATAATTTGTTTCCTCAGTTTTATTAAAATAATTTTTAATATTCTAAATAAAAATATTAATTAATGATAATCTTCTCTTTGTGGTAGATAATAACATAAGTAATTTACTTGGACCTTTACAATGCAAAATAAGCAATAATACGTTTATCCTGTAATAGTAAACAGTTGCGTTCAACTTAATATTTTAGTAAGAAGTTTTGAAGATTTATGATACTTATAAAACACTGGCAGCAAATCAAAGAAGAATCCGTTCGCAATGTAAACCAGTTTTGTAGGTAGCGGGAATGTCAAATTTTTTCGTAGCATTGATAGAATTTTAAGAAAATGCAATTTTATTTTCGCTGATTATCATTTCTAAAGAAAAATTATATATGTAGTTTCACCAAGATGATAAGGGCTACATTCATAAAGATAAAAAGGGCATGTGTTATTGCTTTAGTTCCTAAAATCGTCCGGGGCGATGGCCGGTACACAACTCGAAAATTTGGAAAAGGTATTAAAGCCCATAGCTATTAGCCTTATCAGTAGCCCAATAGATAAAGAATATCTATTTATTTATTACAAAACATTTGGTATACTTACTTATATAATATGTTCCAGACTATATTTTATTATAGTGTACTTTATTTAAATCCTTTCCTTCATTATCCATAGTAACTAAGCAAGTCTAACAGGCTCTAGCCAATAGTTATTATAAGAAATAATACTTTAATTGTTTTATTTTCCAGCCTCAATTAATGTCCTTAGGAAAGCTGGTAAAAGTACTGACTCTGGCTCAAAAGACGGGGAAAGTGAATGTGATAAATGCCGACGTTTTATTGAATTCGTTTTTGGACCTAGCAAACCCAAAACAAGTACACATATTTTTAAAGGAGAAAATAAATCCACTATAGCTAATATCCAAGAAATTCATAAAGAAAACATTGTTACAACCCAAACAAAATCCGACATTGACAAACAAAATAGTCTTTTAAGAGAATTTTTCGGCGCCGACGAAGATGTACTCCGAAAAGATAATTTCAACAAAAACGTAAATCTCCAAGCCACAGCAATAGAGAAACAGCAATTATCACAAAACAGGGACAATTTAAATGATGATACATTAAATACCCCACAAAGTATAAACTTGTCACAGGCAGATAGAGATTACGACCATTCTGAATCTAAATGGAGTTCCGAGACCGGAAAAAACTTCGAAAAAGATTCGACTACAGAGGATTATGGACGCAAAAGATCAAATCCTCGTGAGACGGAAATCCCTGAGTATATTCCAGCTATGAACTATAAATTACAAGCAACAACTACAAAAGAAAATGATGATAAATTATCGCAAAAAATCGAAAATATTGAAGAAACAACCCATAGTGAAGCATCGTCGTCTAAGGTAGAAGGGTTCAACATTGCACAAAACGTTTTAACTGATCGTTATGTTAATTTCTCAAATACCACGAATACGAAATCTACATCAGATATTAATGAATCTATGGATGAAATAGCAAAAAAATGTATGGATAGACCTGCTAACCAAATCGACCACAAATTGATCAAGGAAATAGAAAAATTTGGAATTGCCCACTCAGATGAGCACAAGTCTAAACTAAATGAAGAAGTTGTACAAATGGGCAGTGTAAGAAACCCTGACAAACCGCTTCATGAAGTTGAAATAGATTTTGAGAAAAGGAAAGATAAAAAAGAACCTATACACTGCGCTGAAGAAGATAAATTAGAACACTCCTTCGAAATGGCTCCGCAGTTAGACCAAAATGTGGTCAGCACAGAAGACCAAGCAGATTCGACCTCTTATAACAAAATTCAAATGAGCCAAGAATCTGAAATATTTGAAGAAAACGTACAAGAAAACACTTCAATGATTTTTGATTCAGCAAATTTAAACGAAAAGATTAATCTTTTCGATCCAAAGCTACAGTATGACCTAAACCAACCAATAATAGATCCGTACGACAAAAAGACTTTAGCTTTTGATAATGATGAGGTTGATGAAGCAGTTATGGAATCTAAATTATTAGATGATCAACGAATAGGTAAACCATCGGAAAATGAAGAAGATGAAGCTCTTGCGGAGGCATATGTAGCTAGAAGTAGTGAAGCGATCCCAAAAGAACAGGAATACAGAGAGCCTGTTATGGTCGAAGATAGATCACATATAGATTACGTCCAGTCGGTATATGATTGTGAACCAAAAGAAATAAATTGGAGGCCCTACCCGTCGTTTGAAGCACGAGAGGAAGTTATGGATTTCTACACACAAGAGGACGTGGGATTCGATTCTTTCAAATTGACTCACACTCAAACTATCACTCACAAGCCTTCTGAATCCGAACCAGCTGTTGAAAAATCACATGAACCCCAACCCGAGCACATATATACATCTACTTCAGTATCCTCAGAACCAAGAGAACAGATCTCACACAGTTTCGTGCAACCAGAAGAAATGATCAATCCTCTAATGGAAAAAACCATTGATGAACCTAAAGAAATCGTAGAGCAACCACAGAACATTGAAAAGAGCTTAGCAGATACATTTGAGACTCTACCCAGCCTAAATCCTGACGGTAATGTATCGCTCTCAGAACTTTTAAGGAGGGTTAGAATGCGTAATAGAATGGAGTACTGCAGAGAGTTCGCTGTTCACACTATCAATGCACACGTACCTGAAGCTCTCCCAGCAGAGGGCAAATGTGGAAAAAAAACTCCGCCGTGCCCCCCTCCACCCCCTAAATGTCCCCCTCCCAACCCTTGTCCGCCTCCGCCACCTGCATGTCCACCACCACCACCCCCGTGCCCGAAACCCTGCAAACCAGCAAGTAAGAGACCTTGTCCTCCGCCGAAGAAGAATCCTTGCAAAAGATTCAATGGAAGCTCCGTTAGAGAGGTTTTAACACTTCTTACACAAAACAACCCTCAAGTGAAAATCCCTCAGAAATATTTATTACCTATATTAGCATACAACGCGATCCGCACCCCAGCGCGTACGGAGAGCGAAGAAGATATACTACTACATGAAAATCTTGTATTCAGGCTAAGCGTTTTAGGCAAGATCTTATTGTTCCACTGCACTGAAGCTATTGACGCCAATCTACCGAGGAACAGATCTGAACTTAGTTTTGCAAGAAGTTTTGAACCATGGACACCGATTCCATCCTGGCCCATCACCAAAAAGGAGGAGAAGAAACGCTTCGTGTGTCCGAAAGAAGGTTGCAAAATGCTCCCACCTCCGAAATTGAACGCCCCTTGCAAGGAAAACCCGTGTTTGAACTTTCCAAAACGAAGCAATTTCTCATTGACGGATTTGTTTTCATTTTCTTTAGTAGAAAGCCTCGTGTGCCATACAGTGTAGCTCACACTGAACAGAGTGATAAACAGCGAAAATATATATTTACATAATCATATTTTTCTTTCATTATATCAATAACTAGCTTTTGCCCGCGGCTCCGCCCGCGTTATAAAGTTTTTCAGGCTAAAGTTTTCCGTTATAAAAGTAGTAGTTTCCCGGGAGCCTATGTTCTTTCCAGGGTCTCAAACTGTCTCCATACCAAATTTCATCTTAATACGTTGGGTAGTTTTTTAGTTTAACACGTTCAGGCAGACAGATGCAGCGGGAGACTTTGTTTTATAATATATTTTTTAAAACTTTTTAAGTGGAACAATCCCGTCATACATCATTGTTGCATAACTTTAACCGTTTACGCAGCGCAGGCAACGGAAGCTCTCAAAATTAATAATTTTCCCCGTTTTTGCAACATGTTTCATTACTGCTCCGCTCCTATTGGTCATAGCGTGATGATATATAGCCTATAGCACTCCTGGAACAAAGGGCTATACAACACAAAAAGATTTTTTCAGTTCAAACCGGTAGTTCCTGAGATTAGCCATTACTGCTCCGCTCCTATTGGTCATAGCGTGATGATATATAGCCTATAGCGGTCCACAAATAAAGGGCTATCCAACACAAAACGAATTTTTCAGTTGAAACCGGTAGTTCCTGAGATTAGCCATTACTGCTCCGCTCCTATTGGTCATAGCGTGATGATATACAACTTTGAGCACTCCACAAACAAAGGACTATTCAACACAAAAATATTTTTTCAGTTTGAATCGGTAGTTCCTGAGATTAGCCATTACTGCTCCGCTCCTATTGGGTATAGCGTGACGATATATAGCCTATAGCACTCCACGAACAAAGTGCTATCCAACGCAAAAATATTTTTTCAGTTTGGACCGGTAGTTCCTGAGATTAGCGCGTTCAAACAAACAAACTCTTCAGCTTTATATAATAGTATAGAAGTATAGATAAGGTAAATACAAAAGACAAAACTATAATAATGGTTACGTTCGGTGGTCTCGAAGTCGAGTCCAATATAGCACCCGTCCGTCCTTCCTGTCATCGGTTTTGCCAGCGTGGAAAGGCCATAAACAGGTCCGCGCGAGGCAACCGAGAGGCAGTTCGAAAATATTTTTATTTTAAGTAAATACAGAAAATTACTCCCTTTGTGCTCAAAACCTTGAATGGGCGTAAGTAACTACTCATTTTTATAACTATTAATACCTGCCAGTGGTCTTTCAGTGGTAAAAATGTATATTTTTTTCCCAGGATAGAGTGCCACGTCTGCACGGTGAAACCTAAAGCCGCCAAGACCTTTTTTTTTTTATTTTCGCGGAGAAAGTCCCTTATTACTACCGCCCAGCCTTCGTGGGGGGGCGCCACTGAGCGGTATTCATTTACCCGTAATATTAAGTCGTTATACTAAGTCCGGGATATCTCAGGTCTTGGCGGCTTTCTGCGGTCGTAGACTTAGACACCTCAACGTCCGCAGCCGTCTCTAATGCGCCGAAGAGGGCCATAGCGGAGTTTTAGCTGGTAGGCCGTGCATAGGTTAGCTGTACGTAGATAGGGTAGGGATTCGGCCCGGCGGTCGCCCGAAGGTCACCATCAAACCTGGGCGGCTCAACGGCGGACTGTGTAAGGCACGGTTACCCCAGCATTACCGCTCAATCGCCCCCCATGGGCGGTAGTAATAAGGCCTTTCTCCGCGAAACCAAAAAAAAAAAAAATAAGCGTACCCCCGGTGATAACCACGGCAGTACCAAAAAAAAAAATAAAACAGGATTTTGGTGAAAATATTCGTTAATAATTTTGGCACAATGTCAGCAAAGGTGAAGACGAGTTAATGTATGTGGTTTCATTTAGTAACACAATGTCAAAATGACCGTATAAATCACTCAGGTATATCATATATTATATCACCTCTATACATACCTACTTATGATATATATAAACTTGTATTGATTTTTATTTGTGTGTTTTATTAATTTATATTTGTGATACTAATTAATGGAAATTGGGTTACATACAGTGAATCACGTCGTTTTGGACCTCAGTGGATAGTAAGCTTCCAAGTATTTTTTTACAGGTTGCAATGCAACTTAAAGGCACAAGTTGGACTTGATACCGAAGAAGAAATACGCAATGCCCAAAAGATGATAATCGACGCGATGGTCAAACAATAAGATCGATCCCCGGACAGAGACCCAAGACTATGCACGGCTATACAAACTAATTACAATAAAAAATTTAAACAAAGTTTCATAATTATAACACTACTACTACCTATATAGAGAGAGAATTATATTATTCTTTGCGTATACTGGATTTTATGAGCGGCGATAGCCTAGTTGGGTGTGGATCGGACTGCCAAGATGTATGTCCGCAGGTTCAAATCCCAAAGGCACACACCTCTGACTTTTCTAAAAAATCATGTGTGTATTCTTTGTGAATTTATCGTTCGCTTTAACGGTGAAGGAAAACATCGTGAGGAAACCTGCACATTTGAGAAATTCTCTATAGGAATTTCGAAGGTGTGTGAAGTCTACCAATCCGCACTAGGCCAGCGTGGTGAACTAAGGCCTAATCCCTCTCAGTAGTAGAGGAGGCCCGTGCTCAGCAGTGGGCAAGTATATATAATACAGGGCTGATATTATTACACTGGATAAACGAAGTTTAATTACATTCTAAATATTAATAATTTAAAAAGATCCATTTAATCGACAGTAGCCCAGTCCCTAATTCATTGTGAATCACAAATTCAAAATGTTTGATTTTGAATTTGTAAACAAATCCTGCGCATCAATAAAATATTTAATATAAAAACAACTCAGTTTTAAATTAGTCATATGCATATGATGTTCTAAAGTTTATGAATGACTTGTCACATAAAAAAACTGTAATATGCGTTACGTATTCTCTCACGCTACAACAATTAGGTATGGAAATTTACATTATAAGTAAATGGGTAAGTACTACGTTTTTTCTAAACACAATTTTCCTTACAGGAAAATTTTCCTCGTAAATACCAAAAACATCTCATACTTAATAGGTAGGTATGATATATTTTATTATGTTCCTAAACCTAGTTCAGGATTATACTGTAATCTTTCGAGCCTAAGGTGTTATGATCATCAAATATTGAAGATAAATTGGAATCTCATGCGTAGGTACTTACTTAAGCATTCTAGATACACCTTGTTTAAAATCAATTTTGTCTGAGAAATCAAAACAGTCGCTTTATTAAATACCGCGCCGGTCCATCTCACTAAAGTAACTACTACTAAGACTTCGTAGAAAAGACCGAGCAAACGAAACTAAGTAAATAATTCCAGCTCAAATTTCCTATAAGAACCAATAGAGAAAAATTGCAATCCAATCTTCTATTGTTTTGTAAACATGTTTTATGATAACACATTTGATTCACTTACTATTTCTCAGAAGTAATGTTTACGCACTTACCTCAACAAATACTACTGAGTAATCTAGGTGAAAATACTTCATTATGTGACTGCTTGTTATTCCCCGCTCCGCGCGACCTTGCCAATTACCTTATATTGTCTTGAATAGTCGCATGAGGAATATCGCACGCTTCAATAAACTTTTCCGGTATTCGATCGATTAGTACGGCTATGATCTCGTATTCCCTTTTCAATTAGTAACAATCGATGGTACCTATCTGATCATTGCCTACTTAGTATGAATAATGAGATCGACTTCAACGAAATGAAGCCAAAGAACTGGTTGAAAACGCACTGAAAGTTTTTTAAAATTAATAAATTATAAGCAATATTATGCTTTTTAAATGATTAGGTTAGCGAAAAGGCGTTTTTACCCGCGAAAAGTTAGATATACCCTATACAATAATTTATAATGTCAGCCCTATTATTATATTGTTATAATATTTAAATTATTGTAATTGTCTGCTGGAAAACCTTATAAATAAATACTGTTCCCACCGCTGGGCCCAGGCCTAGGCCTTCTTTTCTACTAAAAGAGTCTAGGTCTTATTTCACCACGTTGCCCTAGTGCGGGTTGGCAGACTTCACATGCCTTCAAAATTCTCAAGTATACAGGTTTCCGCACAATATTTACTAAGCGATAATTCACAAAGAATATACGCGTAATTTTTAGAAAAGTCACAGATTCATGCTCTAGATTTTGACCCTTCGGACTTCCACTCCCAACATGGCAATCCCCGCTTCCTATAATTGTCAGTGAATTACTTAATCGTAGGCAGGCGTTTCTAATGGCAACTCTAGAATTAAGATGGCTTTAAATCAAATTCCATTCATTCATCAATTAGAATTATCAAAGAGCCTGTAGATACCAAAGGTATAAGTAAATGCGGCCCCTGATATGTAGATTGTAGACTAAGTACTGCCTGTTCAGGTAAGTAAATGTAATAAAGCATATTTACAAGCCTTACATATTATAAAACTAAGTCCCCTGCCGCTTGTATCTGAACTCTAAATGCGATAAACTCAAAAATGTTGTTTTTGTGTTTAAACGGATTTCAATGAAATGTGGTATGGAGATACTTTGAAATGCTTTTTGTTATACGTGCACGGTAAAGTGACCCCAATGTAACTGATGGTAAATGGAGCGGGGTCCAATAGAGTGTGGACTGACGAGAGATGAATACCTCTCGACAGTCGACACTATTATGCCGGCCTGTTGGAACTAAATACACTTAGGCTGATTCCGGAACGCGACACGCTTACATGAGCCACTTTGACGGGTTTTAACACCTTATGTACGGTGGCCGTTATCCAGGTGAATATAAGATATACCCTAATACCAGCAGCATCCTAGGGAGGACATAGGCTACTTTTTATCCTGGAATAAAATAGCAAAACTTTTATCCCCGAAATATTCTGTCACGCGGATGAAGCCGAAAGCCAAAGCTAATTTTACATATTAACTAAAAATTGAATTAAGTAATAAAACAAATCACTTTCAAGTTTCCTCATCACAATATTGTTATCTTGACAGTAGATACCTACATGATACTTCAGATAACTATTTCTGCTTAACGTCTGATAAGTGTATAATAATATAAACAAATCAACATACCTATAATATTATCCATACTTTTGTCAATCCCCGTTCCATTCCTAGGTTTCTTCTAGTAGGTAAATACCTAAGTACTTACTGACATTAATCCATAAACCTTTCGAATTTCAGGAACCTTTCTGTGAGTAACTAGGGACTTAAATCGTTTATTTGTGGGTTGGTACTTCCATGAAATTATAGATATTTTTCGCTCCTGCTAAAGAGAGGTGGCAAATGTACAATATAAATACTCGTATCAGCCGTCCCAGGTAGGTAGAACGCGAGAGTTTTCATTGATTTGTCGGTGTAGTAAATTCATTTAGGGTCCTGAATCATAGGCCCTACTAGATGCGGAATAGCGTTGGTTCATCTTATCTGAGGCTAGGAACCTTCCAAATAAGTGCTTGACAAATATGTGACTTCACGTATCGAAAGACATCATTGGTGATTGGTTTGAGGAGTCCAAACCTAATCATGTCATCTTCTCGACTGTTTTGCTGAATGATATAGTTAATTTCGTAAATCACTACTTATTGTCTTCTCTCGTTCGTACACTCCTGTCGGAGTGGTCGTGGCTATGGATAGTCTGAAAAGTTGCTTGCGGCTTTTGCGAGACTTTTCCGTCTCTTTTTCTCTATCTCACTCTGGTTATTATAGTTTTACCATTTTGCAAAAAATATAAGAATTATATCATTAAGTACTTAGGTAGGTACACCTGCCTCCGTTTATCTCTCCACCATCCAAATGTTTGCATTACATTATGCTCTTCTTTTATGGTACCTACATTCGATTGTAATAAGTAAATAAATAAAGCCACAAATCCTAAATAAACCCAAATTTATTTTTATTATCTTTGCTTATCGTAAAAGTAAATCACCAGTACAGAGACGACGTTACCGATATTGGACACCAGGACGCGAAAATATCCGCGCCCCTTGTCTAAAATAAACTAAAAATATTTTTTTTTCTTTAAAGGTTGGCCAATTATTTAAACGCAAAAAATTCCGACGACTTATTTTGGCGGGCGATCGGCTTATACCCCTTGGGCTCTGAGTCCAGGTGCCACGCACCCCTCGTATTTCCGGGGAAAGATGACTACAGCAGCGTATAAAATATAAGTACCAACCTAAGTAATATTCTAATTTCATGAAGGCCCAAGGTAACATTGAAATATAAATTAAGTAAGTATATGCCATAATTATCATTAATGTCCTAAGTAAGTACACAATGTACACGAGAAAAAAATCAATAGTCAACATGTTAAGTAAGTAATAATCGATAGTCAACATATTATTTTAATCAGGTCATCAAAATTACTAGCGTTGTGCTATTAGCCTATTGTTTGAGTCATTCCTTTCATATCACAAGGTGACAATATTACGTAAAATACGACTAGTGTAATCTTTTTACACATTAATAATTATTAGAATTACTTAATATATTATAGACACTTAACATACATACCTTTGTGTTATGATAATCAGAAATTGCCTCAAGCTTTGTATATTTACATACCAGCTTTGTTTGTAAATAAATAATATCGTAAGGTAGAAAACTAAGTACTCCTAAGTTGTATTTGAAATGCCCACAATTGAAGTAAAAGGAAAAATTGTTTTTTAAACAAGAGTTTCCTTGTACGACGCGTGTTTAGCGGCCGTGATTCCCTACTGGAGATGTTTATGTTTGCTGTTTATGAGACCGGACAGGGCCGTACCGCACGGGAGACTCCCAACTACGTTATTACACCCACATAATATAACAATAGTTACACTCATTACCGAATGGCAATGAAAATGCTACAAATCATACACTGGTTATTACCGAGGACGTTTTTACTCTTCGTATTATACCCCTTGGGCTCTGAGTCCTAGATCGTTTTCAATTTCTCGTTTAGGCCAAGATTCAAATAATTTATTATCAGTGAATAAGTTTACAAGCGTGATATAAATGAATGACATTGTAAGTACAAAAACAATTGTCTGCGTGCGCCCCTTTTGGTGTGCAAATTATGTGGGTACGTGTTACTGCACTGAGAATGCAGGGCGGCGCGTTTCAGAGATTGTTTCAGAGCTAGCAACCACCGAGTGAATATTATACCATTCATAATTATACACATCATCGTAAGTTTTGGGAATTGAGCCACGATTAGCGAGTTTTGTTTACATGACAGATGCGACTCATACAGAATGGTTGGTATCTCTTCGTTTTAGAATATAAATTGGAGTGGTGACAGTTCATGCGTTTAGTTCCCTGATATCAATTAAGTACAGTAAGAAAAACTCAATCCTTATTCCTGTTATTTTGAGCCCTTAACCCGGCGAGCATGTGGTGAAAAAATGTAACAAGAAGTATGAGGCAGGGTATGACATACCCCTTAAAAAATTGGCTATAAAACTTGTTTCTGAAGAAGTATTATACTATTTATTTTTTGGTATAATAAGACAATACCATCATAACGCATTGGAAATAAAACAATCGCGCCATTTTAACAATTTTATTTTTTTACCTCGATGGAAATAAGTCACTTTGAATTTCAAACAAACACTTTCAGTCTCTTAAAAACTAAAAGGAACTAAAGTAAAACCAGTTTTATGATAAAAAAAAACTTAATCGTATGATAGAATATGAAATAATTTTCTTTATAAACTAAAAAAAATCACAAAAAAATTTAGGAACATCTTAGGAACTGGACATAAAATCTGTGCAGTTTTTGCAAAAAAACATTGCATGCTCCACACTAATAGCCTTTCCTCAGCTTGTTCATGAGTATTTTGTCTTATGATTATTTTTGTTGGGGTAATCTCTACATCTAATAAAATGACCAGGAACATTTTGAGTCGATGAAAGTGATTCGTTGATCTGGGAAGAAATTCTCTGACGTATATAAATCGAAATATATATTTTTGTCGTTTCACATCTTCAGGTGTTCGTAAACTAAAGCCAAGCCTAAGTTACGGATGAAATCGGTCCATTTAGTGTCTTTGCCCTGATTTTCACGAAACATAGGACCCCTGGGGGCCCGTGGGCCCCTCTCAGGGGATCCGCAAGTAAAATAAAAGTTAAAAGAAAAACTATAAAGTGCACGCTTTTGCACTCTTGTATATCTAAAAAATAAATACAGAAGTAAACTGCTAGTAAAAACAAATTTAAGAATCCAACTGAACAACATCAACCCAAACATTACGACTTTGGTCGCAAAAAGGTCGCATAAGGTGGCATTAGTGGTCCGCACTAAATAAAAGTTTGCGAAACCCTGTTCTAGTAAGTACATCTTCTATCATAGACCGAAGTTGTTTTTTCTATTTTCAACATCAATTTTCTATTAAAATCTACAATTAAACAAAGAAAATAAGTTAAAATAGCAGAAAAAGCAATTTTAGTTTTTGTCACACCAGCTATGAGGCGGGGTATCACGTACCCGAACTCAGTTTGCAAGCGTGTAACTCGAATGCAGGTTGCCGCGACACTGTGATCACCCCACTATTACCTTCCACAACCCTGTAACTCCAGCTACTCAAAGAGACTATAAGTTTGAAAGTCAGGCCCAAAAAATATACGCCAGTAATTAACATGGGGGGTATGACATACCCCGCCACACGCTCGCCGGGTTAAAAGTCTATAATATGGTTCTTTCGCTGTTGTAGTTTCTTGTCGTTTAATTGAACTCAGTAGCCCAATCAGGCAATTATCTAATACAAAATGCTATTTTCGTATTAGATTAAAGTGACTACAATAACCTTGTACGCAGCATTGTGAAGCGTAAGACATTGCTAGCTACGGGACTCGGTTCATTACCTGAAGCCTGTTGACGCGTACAGCGTGGAAGCGCGACGCGGCGCAGCGCATCGCGAGTCGCGACTCACTGTGTTGTCGCAGCGCGTATAAAAAGCCGCGCCTCGGGGACCTACCATGCACTCATCCCATAGTGTGCAATACAGCAACAACACAGGTATGTCACATTACAATATTTTATATTACATTATTAAAAATAATATTGATAATATTTATAAATGTTACATTAATTATAAAAAAAAATACAAAAAAGAAATATATAAGTAAGTACTTAATAATATGGTCTAGTTTATTATAAGTCTTAGAGACTAACGATAAATAATAAATTTCTCATGAACCACCTATTTATTTATTTGAAAAGCATTTTAAATATATTATAGATTTAAACGTAACGAAGTCTTTAAACTCGCGGGTAAAAACGCATACTTACTTGACTCTACATCGGCGACACACGAAAAACTTATTCGTACTGTTTTTTCATTGAATATGTTATGAAAAAGAAAACTATATGTAATCGCAGTCACATATATAAAACTTTATAAAAAAGTTAACAGAGATAAATAACTTGTTTGGTGTTCGTCATAGCAATAGAGTAGCCGGCGGCCGCCCTAAGGCTACGAAATAAGCTCATTGAACTGTAATGGAGTGTGCCTAGTTGTTTCTCTTCTTACCAAAACTCAAGAGGGATTTGGAGCTTCATCTACGATTATTATACCTACCTACGTATAGACTATAATGGATAGTAAAAATAGAAAGTAATTTCTTTTATATCAACTTTTGTATTCATATGTAAGTACTTACTTATAATTATTTATTTTTTTAGGTGAAAATGGTTTCCAAAAGTATCGTCGCTTTGGCTGCGTGCGTCGCAATGTGTAAGTAATTCCATACAAAAACTATGTTTTGAGATATGTTTAAGATATATAACAAAATAGGTAACCATAATATTATTTTATAACGTTATAGGCGTAGCCCAGCCAGTGGAGAAGATGCCTGTGCTGAAGGACCAACCCGCTGAAGTCCTCTTCCGGGAGTCTCAGGCCACCGTTCTCGAATGTGTTACCGAGAATGGCGATAAAGATGTCAAGTATGAATATTTAATAATTATAATTATTTATTTTTTTCATCAACGTCTCTGTTATTTGTTCACAATGATTTGTTTTTTTTTTATTATTTTATATCATCTAACATAAGTGCTAAATAGTTGATTCACATTCATAACAGTGTGATATTATTGTTAATCAGATATTCTTGGCAAAAAGACGGCAAAGAATTCAAATGGCAGGAACACAATATCGCCCAGCGCAAAGACGAAGGCAGCCTGGTCTTCCTCAAGCCCGAGGCTAAAGATGAAGGCCAATACAGATGTTTCGCTGAGTCGGCCGCCGGAGTCGCCACCTCCCACATCATCTCCTTTAGAAGGACCTACATGGTCGTACCTACTACTTTTAAGACTGTAGAAAAGAAACCGGTAGAAGGGTCATGGCTCAAACTTGAGTGCAGCATCCCCGAAGGTTATCCTAAACCTACTATTGTATGGAGAAAGCAGCTTGGTGAAGACGAGAGTATAGCAGATTCTATACTGGCACGTCGTATTACACAATCTCCAGAGGGAGACCTGTACTTCACGAGCGTCGAGAAAGAAGACGTAAGCGAAAGCTATAAATACGTTTGCGCTGCTAAGTCACCGGCTATTGATGGGGATGTCCCTCTTGTTGGATACACTATTAAAAGCTTAGAAAAGAATACAAATCAGAAAAACGGTGAGCTGGTCCCGATGTACGTCAGTAATGATATGATAGCTAAGGCCGGAGACGTTACTATGATCTACTGCATGTATGGTGGAGTGTGAGTATTCTTTAATGATTTTTTTATTATGCTATTATCACTGCAACGAGGCCAACTTGTTTACTTGATTAGGCGATTCTTTTGGGGTCTATTGAGAACTATATAAGATCCAGACTGGATGTTACAAGTCTATAATTTCTTCGTATATTTCCAATACCGACGATATAAAAATCTATTTATATATTAATAGATATGTACCATTGCACCAAACGTATATGCGATGCAATTTACGGTCAATGCTCATTGCTCATTGCTCAGGTAATGGACGTAAACAAGTTTATTGTCATTATGAATTATCACTTACATGTAGACGTTGTGAAACGATAACGAGAAATATTTCTCATTTCAGTGTTTATTGCTTTGGCTGTAAATGGTTATTAACCTTGTTAGCTATTTTTATTGACAAGTAACAAGTATACTGTGATTTGATGTGTTTTTTTTACAACAAAGCAATCATTTCTTAAACGTTTACCATAAATGTGTTACTACGGATAGGCAGTTTAACCCTCAGAAGTTTATTCAACACATACTAAAATATTTATGGTACCTCCTGCAGCGGGCTACCTTAGTTATATATAATCGTATATTAAACACGCACTAATTTAAATAAATAATTAAAATATTATCTGTATAAAATAATGCCCTTTGGCCCCTTAAGCATTAAACTAATGATTTAACGAAACAAGATGGGTCGTCAAACACGAAGAATAGTTATCTAATATTTATTTTTTTGTATTTCTTGCAGCCCAATGGCTTACCCCAACTGGTTCAAAGACGGTAAGGACGTGAACGGCAAACCGAGCGACCGCATCACCCGCCACAACAGAACCTCCGGCAAAAGACTGCTCATCAAGGAGACGCTGCTCGAAGATCAGGGCACTTTTACTTGCGACGTGAACAACGAAGTCGGCAAGCCACAGAAACATTCCGTCAAACTTACCGTAGTCAGTAAGTATCCAAATACAATACATAACCATCAGCTATAACTTCCAGCATTCTCCAATGACTACGTTCATTGCTCATTTTTGTAGAAAAATAAATTAATTAATGTCCTATTTGCAGGTGGACCCAGATTTACGAAGAAACCAGAAAAGCAAGTCATCGCTAAGCAGGGCCAGGACTTTGTAATCCCCTGTGAAGTATCCGCCTTACCGGCCGCCCCTGTCTCCTGGACGTTCAACGCCAAGCCCATCAGCGGCAGCCGCGTGGTAGCCAGCCCGAGCGGACTGACCATCAAGGGCATCCAGAAGTCTGACAAGGGTTATTATGGCTGCCAGGCTCACAACGAGCACGGAGATGCCTATGCTGAGACGCTCGTGATTGTTGCTTAAGTTAACAATAAACAATACTGTTAACCGTACGTAGTGTTAAATAATACAAATATATGTATTTTACAATAAGATTTCCTGTTTTTAAATTATCCTCACGTAACGTATTGGGTATCTAAGCGGTTGAGCGATGAGATAAGTCTACCCCAAAGTAGACCGTTCATCAAACGACATAACCATCTCGTCATTTAGTTAAAACAAAAAAAGAATAATGATAAAAGATATGAAATTCTGTATAAGAACCAATACCTAGCACCTTTCTCACATTGCCAAACATACATTAAAAAACAGTATTATGCTTTTTTCGCTCTTTTATTCTATATTTTATTTTAAAAAATACCTATAGTAAATACTGTTTTCATCGTCGCCGGTATTCATACACGTAGTATACGTACCTAACTCTGAAACTACTGGTTTGAATTGAAAAAATATTTTAGTGTTGGATATCCCATTTATTGAAGCTATAGGCTATATATTATCATCATGCCATGATTAAAAGGAGCAGGGTATCAAAGAAAAATGTTGTAAAGCCGGGGATCAATTATTAATTGTGAGAGCTTCAGTTGCGTGCGCTGCCTAAACGGTTAAAGTTACGCAACAACAATGTAAACCGGAAATGTTCCTCTTAAAAAGTTCTTAAAATATTACTTATGTAAGCTTATATAAAACAAAGTCACCCGCCGCATCTGTCTGCCTGTCGGAACGCGAAGAACTCAAAAACTACCCAACGCATTTCGATGAATTTAGTGTGGAGATAGTTTGAGAACCTGGGTACGACATATGTTACATTCTATACAGGAAAATATGTAGCTGGACTTTTATCCCAAAAAACTATTTCACACGGACGAAGCGGCGAGCAAAAGCTTGTATGGTTCATACTGTAAGAGGAGACCTCTCGCTGTCAGCTGATGATCTACAATCAAGAATTGCGAAAACAAGAACAAAAGGAATACTTGTCCTTCGGACCATCGTAAAATGAGAAAAATAACTGAACAGATTTTTTTATACAAGATACTAAGCTGAATAGCTAAATCCTTTGCTTTTCAAAAGGGCACGTAATAAAAAAACTCATCTTAATTTGACAGATGACTTACAACGCATAATATGATAGATAACCTAAAATTTAAACAATCAAAACAAGTAAATTTAAAGAAAAATGTATTTCCTATATTTATTAAGTATTCTAGCCTTTTTAATACAAAGCGCATTTGCAGTAGCTGCTGTAGGTATGTTACAGGCATGAATATAAAATTCATATAAATGTCACTGAAAAGGTTTTTATGTTCAAGTGGTCAGTTATTTCAAATAGAAATAATAAATTAGTTTTAAATTTCGGAAGATATAATGCTGGCGTTTTTAAGTTACGTTATATTTATAAATTTTTTACACCTTCCAGCGGCTGGGATGTATTACTTAGCAGAATTAGTTGAAGAGTATACAGTGACGGCTAAATATGTTATTTCTTGGATGATATTTGTAAGTATGAATTATCAACAATACGCGTAAGAATAATTTGATAAAAATGTTGTTCAATTGAATATTAGGTTTAATATGGTGTTTGACTACCTGAGTGGTTTACTACTTAATTGCCTAAGCGGTATTACTACCGTGCCTAAGTCTCGGCTTCGATCAAGGGCTTAGGAAGTGTTATTAGGTTTTCCATTTAGTATCACTTCAAAGTCTAGAACTTTGCCTGGTAAATAGCAATATATAGGCTCATTCTCTAATATATAACACCTTCTCCCTGGTGACCCTCCCAAAGACAATATTGTGCGCTCTGCTTTCATACTGAATGCACACCCATGTGGGGACACTTGTCGCAGGTTGAGGCAAATAGAGCCTCACCTCAGAGCGATATCATACTATGCATGCAATAAAACTATGCCACCAATAGAATCCATTATTAGATATTGTGTGTATGTATTGAAATTTGTGTATAATAAGTACTATATTATTATTTCCTTTTAGGGCACTATACTGATCCACATTGGGTTGATATTCCTAGAAGACCTTCCCATACACCTGAACTTGCTAGGGCTGTTCCAGCAAGGGTTACACATACTTCTTATGAGAAACTTCCCAGCAGTGTGTGTCACCAGCGTGCCTTTTATACTTGGAGTGATCACATTCTTGGCACATCACTATGTGGCATTCAAAGTTTTTGAGGTGCTTTACTTTAATTTTTCAGAGGTAAGACCATAATTTACCTTATTCTGTAGATTATAAAAAAATATAATGAGTCTAAGTACATTCAGATTTATAAGTTTAACTTGGGTTAATAAAGAAACAAACTGAGAATGGTGGCTTGTACTTATATTGATGGTTAATAATATTTACAAACAAAAAGGACTGTCTTCTTAAAATTAAAAAAGAATTTTGAGTGTTTGTCTACAAAAATACACTGAATTAAGCTATATAATAATCAATATTTCAAAACTAATCAAATTATTTTGAAGAATCTTAGACCTACCATCTTTGATATTTGATGCCGACTACAAAATATTGAATTTAAAATAAATAAAACAGAATCTCTTTTTATAAACTTCATGTTTCGTTGTATTAAAGTTGTTGGCATAGCATAGTCGTTTATAAATTGTATTTATCCCCATATTTGTTTAAAAAAATCCTTGAGGGTCTTATTTATTTTATCAAAATACATATAGAACTGTATACAATAAATATTTGATACTATAATTCCACAAAACCATAAATATAACGAGGATGTTAAATTTGTAAGCTTTACTTATATACCTACAAACAATTTACTAAAGTAAGTACAACAGTACACAATTGAACTCCACCTACAAGTCATTGTAACTTTATTTAGCAGTTAAGCATTGCATACATACTTTAAATTTCAGATGTTGACATACTTCACATTGTGTACATGGTTGGTGCCCTTCGCCCTATTTGTGTCTCTGTCTGCAAATGACTATGTTCTCCCCACTACTGGAGAGAGGCAGCCCTTGTTAGGTAAGTAACTGATCTATATAAGCTTTTATCTTTATCATCAAATCTACACTATTTATACAGTTTTGTCGAATAGCAGACGAGGCTGGACGGCGACGCTTGGCTGGCGTTCGATATTGTGGTAGTCGGGCGCCGAGTTTGACACATATGACGTCTTCTATACAGTGCTGAATTTATATATTTTATGAGTGTAGGCCACTTTATTTTCGCCGCCCCATGTAGGTAGGTTTATGTATGTATGTAGGTTTCTAAAATACTTAATAAATTTCTATTTGTTTGTATTATGGAAGGCTTAAGTTAAATAAATGGAATGAGCGTCCTCTGAGAACTGCCGCCCATAGGCCGCGGCCTATACGACCTATTAACAAATCCAGGTCTGCTTCTATACTAACTTGTACATTACAACTGTCTAGCGTCCCATCTCTGTCCCCCCTCTTCCCCTGTTTGTCAAAAATATTACTGCACAATGGGGAAATGAGTGAAATGGTCCCGTTGCTTTTACTATGCTAATGGCTTAAACTTAACATCCAGAAGTAGGTACCTCTAACATTGATCGGATGCGCAACATACCACCTAGTGTAGTGTACCAAACGAAACACCGCGGTGACTTTCTTCAAGACCCTGGGATATCCTGTTGCTTTAAGATAGCAGGTATGCGGAACCGTACTTATCTGCTGTAGCTTTTCCACCCGCATCTACTGAAAGTAAGGGTCTACAACAATGCTCTCTTTACAAGATAACACCAACCTTCCGGAATGTCGCCTATCTCTGGTGAGGTCTCTAATAATAATAATAATATCAGCCCTGTATTAAATACTTGCCCACTGCTGAGCACGTGCCTCTACGAGCTATGTATTTTAATAATTTATTAAATGGTGACTTTGGTCCACAGGCGACAACAACGTCCTCACGGATTATTTATCGAGAAAGTCCACGAAATACAGTCTTCTGTCGTTCTTCAGCTTCGCCAAGGACAGCATATTGCCACAACGTAACAAAAAAGCATTTTGAACCTTTATATTATGTTAGATAAAACTCGTGTAAAAAATGCAATATTAATTATAACGGTGCAAGGGCAAGATCGGTTTATTTACTAAACTTGGGTTAATGAGACTGCAATTTGTTAGCTATTTTATATTAAATTAAATTATTGATTTGTGATGTAGTTTTCAAATGACCCTTTCTGCAGAGCTTAAGAGCCATTTTAACAAAGTTTTCCAAATGTGTTGTAACACTCATGCTCAGAGTATCAGACTGCTCTTGCGCCCAAGGCTTCGATTGTAGTACCTACCTGTGTAAAATATTGTGACGTAATTTATAATCCTAGGGAAATTTACGATAGATTGCCATTAATGTAATTTTATGTATGTGTGTTCTGAAATGATTACACGTTAAGACAAAATTGTTCTAAAAAATAGAACATCATTGCGACACTAGTAGTTCCTTATAGTGCTAGATTTCGTGTATACAAGATTTGTCTAAATAGAATAATAGCAAAATATAAATTTCTGTCGTCCTAGCAACAAGGTGAAGTATTGCTCTGATCCAGTGAGGAGGTTTGTCTAACCGCCATTTTCCATTAACAATCGCAATCCCTTTTTTCAATTTATCTCAAACATCGACCAATCAGAACAAAGATTTTTTAATATGCTTCTAAATGAGTTATTTTGATTGGTTCGCTCTCGGAATCGGATTGAAGATTGAGATTTTTTTGAACACGGCTGTAATTGATATAGCTACTGTTTATGGGTACTTGTAACGGGTAATGTTAACAAAAGAACCGTAGGAAAGAAAGAGAAGAAATGTTAATACCCTCAAACCTATAATTTATAAAGCATAGGTAATCAATTCTAATCTCGTACATATCTTGGAAAATATTACGAGCACACACCTACGTAGTATAATTGAAAATATAAATACTTTATAATATTGCCCTTATCTTATAGATGAAATTGGAATAGGGGAAAAACTATAGTATTGTCAATTGCGAACATCAAACCCGCAGAATCTGAAATCTATCGATTTGCTCTGGGATCATTAAATCAATATAATAGGATCTTGTGTTATTGTTATTATTAGTAGCTTTGTCTGACTAAAAACGTACTATATAGCCGAGTTTCGGGTCCAGTCTGCGTTTGATTACCTCCCAACAGAGCGGCACGGCTGCACGAGACTAATCCTTTGCTCCCTTAGTATCTAAACGAAGTGTATGAGTTGCGAATGTACTTTGTATGATATATTTGTGATCTAGTCAATAAAAGACAATCGAGTGTAAATATATTTATTACATTTTTATTTCTGTGATTTTATTTCAATGCTTAATAATCGATCATATTAATCAGCTTTACAAAGCCACAAATACCATTCTTCTTGTCATTTCCAAGTGAGCTGATGAGGTTAATTTAGCCTCTAACAAATACCGCATGAGATTCACGGACTGCTTAATTTTATTACGTTTATAATACTTTAAAAAAAAATTCAATAAGCTGGGTAGGTTCGATAGCCTACAAACCCAAGTTTACTGCAATTTGTCAAAACTCAACGTACCTCCATACTGAGAAAAAAATGTTATGGGAAAACATTAAGACACCCACTATATAGTACTATATACTTGATACTATAATTATCGAGTGGTTTAACGAATTGTCTGAAACCTGTTCTCCACATCATGTGTTACAAATGGTAGCGAAACTCTCAAGCCGAACAAGTGGAGCCCTCACCCTTGAACCATACAACTGCGCCAGTGCCGTTTCTTACATTTGCAGGATAATTAATCGGAATACGAATCATATTCATAAAACTTGCAGGCATCATATTGAATCCGCCCATCAGTATCTTCCAGAATAATTTCAACCAATGGATGTGATTATATTACTTGGAGTGATGCGTCTTTATATGCCCCTTCAAGCTGCATCTCTGCACAAAGGCCTGACCACAATCGGCGCAGGCGAACCTCCTGTCATTATTGTGTATCCGCATGTGCTCCTTCAGAGTCTTCTGTCGCGCGTAGGACTTCTTGCAGACTGCACATTGGTGGCACCTCTCCGCGCCGTGCTTCAACATGTGCGCGCGCAGCTCCGACTTGGTGTAGCACATGTACGCGCACTGTGGACACTGAATGTCCTTCTCTTCTAAATGACATCTCTTCATGTGTCCGGAGAGTGTGAACCGTCTACTGAATGCTCTGTCGCACACCTTGCACTTGTAGAGGATGGGCGTCACGCCGTGCTTTTCCACCAGGTGCCGCTGCCTCGTGAAATAGTCCACGAAACTCTCTGGACATTTGGGACATTTGTTTTTCTTCACCAATTTATGCACCACATCATAGTGTATTTTGTATTTGTTATAACTTGAATAGATTTTCTTGCAAATTTTGCATGGATAAGAACCTTCTTTATGCACTGTGGTGTAATGAATTTTGAGCCTGTGCATCGTGACAAAACCTGCACCGCATTGATCGCAGATATTATTCCTGTAATGAATGTTCATATGCTTCTCTATCGAGCCAAAAGTCTCGAAGTTAAACCCGCATATTTGACACTCAAAATCAGTATGGCCAGTCAATTTGAAAGGTATGACCCTGTCTTCAAAATCAGTGTACATTTTCTTGTTGTGCACACTTATTAAGTGACTCTTTAGATCATTTATACTAGAAATTTCTTTGCAACAGATGCTGCACGCCAGATTGGTGATGTCTGCATATACAACTAGAGTATCCGCCGTATATTTGCTGAGTAGTTTAAACAATAATGATTTTGGATGTTTCTTTTGATGTTCCCGTAATATTTCCATATTATCAAATATGTCTCTGCAGTAGAAACACGGGAAACCCGCCTTCGTCTTGGTTTTGAAAGCTGTGGCTGTGGAACACTCAAATATGGTGCAAGCATTGATAGTGTGCGCCATTTTCTCTCTAATATGCGAAATGTTTTTATGTGGTTTTGATCGTTTTTCCGAGCCTAATATAAGTTTTTCTATTGATTTCGCCGTGATGCTCTTTCCTGTGTAAAAAATATTTCTAAAGGATTATTTTCATTTTTCTCATACCTAAATTCAAAACATCATAAATTATCACAATGGGTATTGTGAATATGGTTTAATAAAATAGACAATTGGATAATGTGTCTAACTTACCTCGTAGTGCGTCTAGATGTTTGACGAACATGGGGCAGTGTCCGCGCAGAGTGGCGCGCGTCGGCAGCGGCCGCAGCGCGCCCGCGAACCTGCGCCGCAGATCTCCCTCGCCCTCCACCTCTCCGTCGCCCTCTTCTGTATTCTCCTCATCTGCAAACATCCCAGTAATTACAACGTGCGTAATTTCCGCCACAACGCAAGCTGCGATCGCTTTACTATTCGGTTTATAGCCTCACCATGCTCTGCGCACATAGCCAATAACTAACTAGTAAGAAATGATGAAAACATAAGTAATGAATCTGTATTGCCATTTATCTTATTATGTTTATCTGCATAATTAGTAGCTTTATGAAGATGCAATGCCTTTTGTTTATGCTCTAAGTTTGCAGCAAAAAATCTCGACCCTTTATCATTTAAAAATACCTAACATTCCCATCCATGACTATCTACAATTCTGCATCGGCAACAACCCTGTTCAGAATCATATTTGTCTTATACTATGCATCACCATTTCCTGATGAGGAAAGTCACATTATACCATTGTATAGAGAAATAATAATAAATAAATTACAACAATTGTCATGGATAAATCAAATCTCGAAAATGCATATTACAATAAATTTAAAACTACAAACCTGTTTCTATTTGGTAGCTGAAATTGTAATTCAACTCAACATTGTCATCTTCCGTCTTCACTTCAACTTGTTGTTCCTCCTTGATGTCATTGTTAACTACTACAGGCTCTACTGTTGGCACTAGAACGGACAAGTACAATACATTCAGAGAAAACTCTTGTAATGAAACTTATGGGACAAAGAATTTTATCATGTAAGGTTTTAATTATATAAGTAATGCAAGAAGATGGGTGCAATACTGCAAGAACAACATTTCCAAAGTTATGTAACCAAAAGCACAGTGTGCTTCAAATTTTTTATAACACACACTAGAAAGTTTACACTGTAATTATTTAAATGTTTGGTTTGCTTTTGTTAACTTGTAAAATAGTTATTTATTTCTAATAAGTTATGCCAATGGTACTACATATTACATCATTGAATGCCGTAAAGGAATAGGGTACAGCATGCGATAGGTGTGCTAACAATGGGTAAACACAGCATTCACCACTAACAACATATTTAATTTAAATCTAAAACATAATAATGAGGAGGCAGAAAATAAAATTATGAAGTACTACAATTATGAAATTAATGAACAACGAGTTAGTTAGTTATAGTTACCATTAATAAATACAGTGTAGTTGTGATCATGGGACGTGAGCGCATCCATCAACTGTCTCTCGGTTCTCAACACCATCATCCTGAAACTGCTCGCATCACGAAGACGCGACACACATGAAGAGCATATCAACATGGTCAGATTCTCATTAGTGGATAACTGAAACAATGCAGACCTTTACACACTCATCACTGAGTGCTAGCTCATTGGCAAGCATCTAGAAATAGGCGCCGATTTTAGTAACATGCAACAATAAGGCATATAATGTCGATGTTTTTATTACAAAAAGTAATGTAACATTTATTTTTAACACATATAATATTAATATACATATTTATATTATTATCTGGTAGCGTAGATGAATAAAATGAAACATTTAACTACAAATTAAAATTCTTATGAACCAAACATATTTTACTCAAGTATACTCACATATAAATTAAAACATTCCATAAATATATCGATAAAAACTTCTCGTATCCCATTGTAATAATATTCTTTGGTTAAATCCCGATGGTTTCCCTTCGTGAGACAACACCGACATTCGCCGTAGTTTGTTATAATTGTTCTTTGATACTCCATTTTTCTTATGATTTTAAATAAAAAATAATTCTCAGTAGTACTTTCCTTTTAATAAGTCATCCGTTCCGTAATATATTTTCTGTTCTTTTTACCTCCATGTGATCAATTTCAAATTATACAATTTCTGCGATGTATATTTCAATTCAATTTGTATTTTTATTTTTGTTTGACAAATGCCAACTGTGACTGACAATTCAAGAGTATGACAGCTCAGCTGACAGTGACAGCAAAAGATAATGGTTACCAAGACTAAAAATACGAAGTCTCGAATGAACTTCCCAAATTCTGATAAAAATTAATTCTTTGTCCAGATTTCTCTAGCGTCATTTTAGGAGCGTTGTTGCAACGCTGTTCTGCATTTTACTGTATGACTGAATTGTGGGGGTACCTATCAAAGATTTATTAAATCTGCCGACAAACAGCATTGTGCTTGCAGTGTTGTGTTCCAGTTCAACGGATATTGTAGTCAGTGTAACTACTTGGAATCAAGAGATCATCTTATGTATCAAGATGTCGTGCACAGTAGGTTGTAATTCAGTTCTGGATCGTGTAGCTACTCCTAATGGGCGGTTTTATCGCTTACCACCCCAGGCGAAGGCCATGCTCGTCTCACAATTAAATGCAATTTAAAAAATGCGCGAGCAGTTCAATCGTCTTCTACGAGAATGTCACGTCAGATCGACTATAAGACTCTAATGTCCCCGTAGACAAAATTGGGCCCCCAGAATATATATTATATTTCCATGTAGAACGCCGCAGCAACGCTGCTCCGCCGCTGCGCCATTCCGCTAAAACGCCGCATTATGTGTACCATTTGTTAACTATAGGTACTTGCATTGCTATACTCCCTAACCTAACACGAAAACTACGGCGGTAAGTGTTTATTGCCATTTATTATTTCCCTTTAGCTTTTAATAATCAGGTTATAGTTTCAAGAATATGTAAGTACTTAATTAATAAAAATAATTGACTACAAAATTTGTAATACATTTTATTACACACTGTAAAAACATTGAAGACATTTAAGGCCTTCCCCCGGGCAATCGGCCTTGAGCATTCGTTCTGTACATTTATGACGTACAACTAATGAGTCACGGCCGGTAATAATTTAAGGGATTAATTCCAACTGTTCAACGTTTTTGCGTTTAGTTTTCATGTCCATTTTGTGATTAACATGATAAAGTATTTCAATTGCTTTTATTCGATGGATTTTGGTATAAAATAAAAAAAAAAACATTGTGGTTGCAACCAAACCTCGAGTATGCAAAAAACTATTTCCGGTTCAACTCTTACCGAGAGGCTCTAATCCCCAGTCAATGAGGATGCCTAATTGACTTTATGCTCTATATTACTGTGATGCGTTTTCATATGACCTTTCAGGCTGCAATTTTGTACAAACGCCTGTCCGCACACCGCACACACGAACCTCCTATCATTGTTGTGGATCTTCATGTGTTCTGTCAATGATTTCTTCCGAGACAAAGCTTTGTTACAAATAGTGCACTCAAACTTTTTCTCACCAGTATGTTTGATCATATGCAATCTCAACTCGCTAACTGTAAAGCACTTGTATGGACAATGTGTGCAATGATGGTCCTTCTCTTCCAAATGATTCCGTTTCAAGTGTCGCGAAAGAGCATAACGTCTGTGGAACAGCTTGCCGCACTCGCTGCACTTGAATTTTACGGAGTCGATGCCGTGCGCTACCGCCATGTGCTTCTGTCTGGGGAAGTATTCCGTGAACCGTTCGTCACACTTGGGGCATTTGAAACGTTTCAGCATGTTATGTCTAATAGCTATGTGCATTTTGAGTTTGTGTTTGGTTTGTAGCACTTTGTTACACTGTTCGCACTGGTACGTTCCTTCTGCGTGGGTGGAATACGCGTGCACTTTAAGTCTGTTCTCTGTGACAAAACCCATTCCGCATTCACTGCATAAATAATTTTTGTAATGCACATTCATATGCCTTTCTACAGTACAAAATGTCTCGAAATTATCTCCGCACACTTGACATTCGTAATAGTTATTCACCGATTTAAAGGGTACGACTCTGTCGGTGAACTCCTTGTGGTATTCCTTCTCGTGCACCTCAATTAAGTGAATTTTCAAAGTTTCCATATTTGTCATAGGCTGGTCACAAAGAGAGCATTTTAAATCCGTGACGTCCACGTTGACGATAAGACGGAATGGTGGGTATGTGCTTAATAGTTTTTTTAATTCAGATTTATCATGCTTAATGCTGTGGTCTCTCAATAAGCTTAAACTGTCAAGCACCGCGGGGCAGTAGAAGCAAGTAAAGCCAACCCACGAGCGACTCTTGAACGGTATTGCGTTGGAAAATTGTAATACTGTGTTTGTGTTGATTATTTGACCCAGTTTCTCTGGTACTGATAATATCTGGTTTGTGCTGTTTTCGCAGTTTATAAGCAATTTCTCTATTGCAGACGGTTTCACGACCATGCCTGCAAGCCGACAAGGCACTCGATAAGTGAGAATATAATATTAACGAGCAAGTCGGATTAAATAACGGACGGAAGCTGCACCATTAATATAAGAAATAGGGTAGCCGGAAAGAAATTAAATAATATCATATTATTCTGGGATATCACCAAGGGTTACTTCGAAATTCAAAAGATCTCAATTAATTCCTAGAAACTGAATAGGAAATATAAATCATTTCATCCACGAAGACGCTACTATCCCTAATCGATTACAGTGTGCGTAAGCAGCATGAGTGCATACGCACACTACGATGCATGGCATCGAAGCAGAAGTTTGGGTCAGTCCCCTTATCCTGCAGCACCCCGCAACACCTTCCCTCTAAAGGTGGTGAGGTCCATCTGCGTGGATGAAGTATATAACGATTAATGAATTTGCCACGCATCATTGAGAGATGCATACCGTTTATTCAAATGGACAATGGGCAATAAAGTAGAAAATTTTAAAATCAGTTTTAGGATATAAAATATAATACACTCACAAGGTAAACAAAGAACAGTATTTAAACGACGACATCTTACGAATAGAAACAGATCATGCGACTTTTAGTCCATAATTTAAACAACTGACTGTATCAAAAGCTTATCTTATTGTCTATCATTTTAGCAAGTACTTGGTGAACTTAAATATCACTAGAGTGTAAGGAAAAACACAATACCTTTTAGATATTTCAATTGTTTGACGTAATTAGGGCAAATGGTATGCAACTGTCGCCTGGTGGGCAATGGTTTGAGATTTTTTTTTTCATATCTGGACAACAATGCTTTCTCTCCTTCTATTACAGCTGTCTCTGCATCTGGAAACAACAGGATAGAACTTTATTTAATAAAACTTCCAAATCAATAAACCAGCTCTACACATCATACATGACGCGTCTTAAAGTTTAATGTAAAGTAAGCTTATCAATAGCATAGCGTACCGCTCACGCGAACATATACATAGCATGAATATTGCTTGAAAGTTGTGTAGCAAACGCATTAGCGCCCAGTTGAAAACAAACTTTTGTGGCTATTTTGAACAGAGGCTGATGTGGTACTAAGGAATTTAATGGAGTATGGTTAAAAACATTTTTTTTTATATCCACTCACAGCCACATGTCAGTTTAGGGCCTCATTAGGCCTCTATAAAAATCTGTATTATGTACCCATTCTGTGTGATGAAATACTAGTTGCACCTAAAAGCATTATTTCGTGTTATAATAATTCCAAAGCATTAATTTAAAACAATTTTGACTTACCATAGCTTACAACAGGGTAGTTGCACTCATAATTCTGTAACTCATAAGTAATAACTTTGTCAGTCTCTGGGGGTTCTTCTTTCACACTTTCTATCTTTATATCACTTTTAAACTCCAATGGTATGCTTGTAGATGCCACTGAAAAAATATAATCATTTGTTTCTCTTATCAAAATAAATTTATTTCATGTTCCAATTTCATGACATTCAAATTTCCATATTTGCATTACAGTGTTTTCTTACCATCAGAAGCAATTTAAAAACCAAGAAAACACCAAAATCCAGACTTCTAATGTAAATAAGTGTTGCTTTTCAAGGTGTTATATATCAGTGAAACATATCAACTTATGCTTTATTCAGTATACCATTAATAAATATTGTGTGTTTATTGTCCGAGTGTGCGAGGGCATCTAGAAGCTGTTTCTCATTCCTCACAACCATCATCCTGAAGTGGCTTGCATCCCGCAACCGCAGCACGCACGACTGGCATATCAACACGCTCAGGTCAGAGTTGGTGGATAACTGGAAATTAATTGCACATTTCCTTGTTAATTTATGTTATCAAGTTACTGATTACATTATAATTACCCAACTGATATGTACTGGGTATTTTAATATTGCGAAGAGCTTTATTAAAGCAAATCAGCGGGATCTTTTAACATCAAATGTTTTAAGACTTCTTTTGATAAATTTGTATACCTATCTACAGTATTTAGATATGGTCTTTTAAACGCTCTAGTCGTGTGGTAGCTGCACACGCGTTACGCCCCATAATAGCACAACTGTTGAGTAAGCCACAGCTGTTGTTTAAACCATGATGCACATTAGTAGCACAGAAAACTAATAAAACGTTGGACATTGTGCGTAGGCGACAGGACTACGGCCGAAAGTTGATGCACCTGTTGGGTCTCTGCCTACCCCTTCGGTAATAAAAGGTTCATGTTTGTACAGAACGTGATTGTTGATTATAGATCTTATTGCAGTTTAACCTACAATAAATCCGCTAGGGTGAACAATTATTATGTTTTTTGTGTAACAGCAACAGTTAAAAGCATAATTAAACGGTGGCGTTAGGTAATATGTATTAAAATGAAATATACATACACATAAATTGAAACATTCTGTAAAAATGTCCACAAATACTTCTCGTATGCCGTTGTAATAATACTCTTCGGTCATATCCTGATGGTTGCCTTTTGCAAGACAACATCGACACTCGCCGTATTTAGTTTTTGTAGAAATTTGTGTTTCTGTATTACACAGATTCATTTTTTAGAAGAAACTGTATACAAATGTAAAATAATTTGCCTTTTTGATTTCTGTCTACGGTCACTTAGAAGGCAATCAATCCAATTTATTGTATAATCCTGTTATTGCACAATTTATTTATTATTGTCCAATTCCAATTTGTTGTAATTTCCGAATCAAGAGACAAATAACCATATATATTATAATTCTCTTTGGACAAATAAACTAGAATTGTTGTCTTCGTGCTTGTCAAATGACAGCTGTCACGCACAATATATATTTTTTTATATATTCATAGCCATGGATACATATCATTCAGGCGTCACGCATGACTAGCGACTCCAGTGTTGCCAATTGGGCACTTTTAAATACACCAAAACTAATTAGGAGACATCGAAATTAGCTTGTTCGTATTATGTTCGCGCATATAAATCACTTTTTGCTCGCATATCACGAAAACAAAGAGCCACTATTATAACTTTCTTCGTCGAGTTTTGGTTAACATTTAAATACAAATGACATCGCGGACGTAGGTCCGTATGTGGATGCCACATATAAAAGAATCATTGTCCCTGTATTATTTTTCTATCGAGAAATTAAAATTGCTATGGAAGTAACAGCTTGAAAAACTCACGAAATATGTTGTGAATAAAAGCTGCAATTTTACTTTATCACTAACTTCCTCGTGAAAACTTTTTGGTATGGGTAAGTCGAAGTAAATACCGGATCATGGGGACAAGACCATTGTTTATTTTTATGTGTAACTATATTGAATATAAAAGGGATGAAAAATAATTAGGGGCTGTGGTTTAGCAATAAGTTTATTAATTTACGAGTTAGCATCCTAGTTCTATCTTACCCGAACTCACCCTTAGGATATTTAAATAATACATACTTAGTACAAAATTAACATTTATTATTTTTTATTGCACATTATATTTCATGTGATGTGTCCGCATGTGGCCCTTCAGGCTACATTTTTGTACGAACGCTTGTCCGCACATTGTGCAGCAGAACCGCCGGTCGTTATTGTGGATCTTCATATGTTCTCTGAGTGTTTTTTTTCTAGCGTAACATTTTTTACAAATGGTACATTCAAACTTTTTCTCCCCACTGTGTTTGACCATATGCAAAGTCAGTTCATTGCTTGTGAAGCATTTATAGGAGCAAAGAGAGCAATGGTGGTCTCTTTCTTCTAAATGGTCTCTTTTCATGTGCCTAGAGAGCGCATAACGCCTTTCAAAAGACTTGTCACACACATTGCATTTATATTGTATAATAGCTATACCATGGACATCAGCCATATGCTTCTGCCGGTGAAAGTACTCTGTGAAACGCTCAGAACATTTTATACACTTGAACCGTTTCAACATCTTATGTATCACATTCACATGAGTTTTATACTTTTGTTTGGTGACAAATACTTTCTTGCACTGATCACATGGAAACTTCCCTTGTACATGAGTGTTATACATGTGAACTTTCAACCGATTTTGAGTCACAAATCCCATACCACATTGACTGCAGACGTAATTCCTATAATGAACATTCATATGTCGCTCTACTGCACCAAATGTCTCGAACTTACAAGCACAAACTTGGCATTCATACATATTATTTGTCAATTTAAATGGTATGACTCTATCGGTGTACTCTTGGTACAATGTTTTGTTATGTACTCCTACCAGGTGCACTTTCAATGTGTTTAAGTTTGATACTGGCTCATCACATATAGAGCATTTTAAATCTGTGACGTCCACATTTACAACAAGGCGGTCAGGGATATATGTCTTCAATATCTTTGTAATTTCAGTCTTATTATGTTCCAAGCTATGTTTCCGTAGCATGCTTAGATTTTCGAACATAGAAGGACAGTAAAAACAAGAAAACCCGGCACACGCTCGACTTTTAAATGGTATAACATTGGAAAATTCCAATATTGTATTTGTGTTGATAACTAATCCCAATTTTTGTGTTATGTATGTTTTTTCTCCATTTAGGCATATTCTTGAGTTTTTTGAAAGTAAATTTTTTATAGCTGATGGTGTGACAACCATACCTGTTTTAAATAAAAATATAATATTATAATCCTTGCATGATAGAATATATTATGAAACCAAATGTAACACATTAAATTACTCAACACACTTCCAGGGTGTTGTCCAGGTGCTACTAATAATAATTTAAAACAATACCTTGTAACAATGACAGCTGTTTCACATAATTTGGGCAGATCTTGTGCAGCTCCTTCCTTGTAGGTAGTGGTTTGAGCTTACCATGAGAGAACCTTGATAAGAATTCTTTTTCCCTTTCAACTACACACACACTTCTATATTTACTCGATGGATCTGGAATTTAACAAGGAAAATATCACAAGCCGACAAAAAAAAAATTTTTTTTTTGGGTTTCTGTTCTAATGCTTGAATTCTGATTCCAAACATCGAAAAACACTCGGATATCCATTTTTAACCCTTAAAGTTTGCTTTTGTCTGATTTATGTTGATAAGTACGTTTTGAAGATTTTAAATGATTCTTATGAGGAATAGGCGGTAGCATTTTGATCATTTTAATTGCAAATTGTGAATTATGTCTGAACGGCAGTAGTGAGTGTTTACTAGTCTATTACTATTTAAAAAAAAGTATATTTGAATTATAATAACCGACTTTTATGTGGTACTTGGTTAGAAAATGGCACCAAGAAAGTGTAAACAGAATGTTGATTAATTCTGTTTTATTTGCGGTGAATTTATTAAAGTAAGAAGTAAGAAATTTGCTTCGGCAACGATTTTGAAGCATTGCGAAGCCTATGACGCTTATTATAATCTTAAAATACGGAATCAAGATAAGAAATGGGTGCCTCACGGTGCTTGTGTTAATTTCAAATTGGAAAATATAATGTGAAAGTGAAACCAATAGTAGAGCCTAAATAAATATTGATGCTACCGTTACATATCAAGTTAGGGCTAATGAAGCAATTTCTGTAAGCTCTAGATCATAATTCTGAAGCTATTGAATATTTAAAGAGATTATTTCCCAAATTATCTGAAGCTAAAGTTAAAACTGGTATTTTCGTTGGACCACGAATAAAATAAATAGTGAGCAGCGATGATTTCACAAAATTCCTTATTGCTCACGAAAAATAATCCTGGAAGCGTCTGAAAGCAGTAGTCAATTGTTTTTTTGGAAATCACAGAGTCGACAATTATGAAAAGTTCATTGAAACTATGCTTGAAAGTTTTAAATTGATGGGATGCAGAATGTCCCATAAACTCCATATGCTACATGCTCACCTGGACAAATTTAAAGATAATATGGGTGCCTATTCAGAGGAGCAGGGAGAACGTTTTTACCAAGATGTAATGGACTTTGAACGATATTACCAAGAGCAGTACAACGAGAGTATGATGGGAGATTACATTTGGGGATTAATACAGCACACGAACATAAAAGATCCATTAAAAAAAAACATTTTTGAACATGATTTTTTGTTATTTTCTATTTGTTTGCTATTATTAGTCATAATTCTTGTATAAAAAAGACTTTGATGTTCTATAAAAACTTTTTTTATCATAATTTTAAATAAAATTACAGAGGAAGTATAAAAATTTGTATGTATTTTTTGAAACTTAGTAAAATTGCTCTAGTTTCTACAAAAGCAAACTTTAATCGGAACAGTTATTTTTTTATTTATTTGTAACATAGGAGAAACCAAAATTTCACATTCAGGAGCCAGACTCAAAAATCGTGTTGACCAGTGTATTTTGTCATAAAACTTTAACAATGTTTTTAAGTACTTAATGGTTTTGTATGTTTTGTTATAAAATTACATTTGTTAAAACACCAGTAGTTAGAATAAAATATCCAGTAAATTGTTATTTATTTACAATAGTTATAGAAATATTTCCATTACATCAGTATCTAACTCCTTAAGGTGTACTCAGGTAATGCAAAAATACTACAAACCTATGCATAGGCATATAAAAAGAATAGTCTATAGTTGAAGCTACACAGGCAGCAACGCCGTTTCTTTATGCCCACCCTATATACCACAGCTCATGCTACGACAAAGAACAAGTGAGCTATGTGCAGTCAAACAAAGAGGTGGATTTTGCTCTTCTTAAACACTTTTCAGGACTTTACTTAATTTCATGGACCTTATCTTACTAGCTTTAGAAGCGTTAATAGAATGTAGTCTGGACTTAACCTGTGAATGTCCATTCCTTTCTAAGAGATTGAATTTTTATACAGATATTATCACTTATTTTTAGGGTTACACAGAGATAATTGAAAGGTGATATAATGATCACTTAGAATAGCTTTTATTACAATCAGTGTGATGTATTAAATAGCAGTATTCTTAAATATTGTATGAGAATAAAATAATTTCAAGAATCTTCTCAATTCATTGAAAAACCACCTTAAAATAGCCAAATGCACCTTAAAGAGGGTTAGTAATTTAATTATCAAAATATTACATACGGATTTATGATATTCATTTTTGATTTTTTGTGTTTTGTGTGAAAGGGTGAAAGCATGAAAATGGTTAAAAAAAAGGATCTCACCACATACAATAGCATCAGACTCATAACTGATTTCATATTCAGAATCCGATGTCTCTGCCTTTACTGTCTCAACCTTCACCAAAGGTTCAAGCTCCACCAACTCTGTTGTATTTTTGGCTGTAAAATTACTAATTTACATTTCTCTTTAGCTTATCAAAGCTATTAATTTCAAATATTAAAATTATGTACCATTGACAATAACAGTATGCTTGTCTTCATTCTTTGAAATTGTTTCCATCAGCTGCTTCTCAGTACTCACCACCATCATCTTGAAGTTGCTTGCATCGCGGAGCCGCGACACACATGTTGAGCAGATCAATGTGCTTAGATGAGAGTTAGTAACCATCTAGAAATTATCAACAATCAACTTATACAATATATCCTTCCTTTAAATTGCTTTAACATGTTTTTACTTAGTCCCAATGATAAGCAAGAAATATTCTAAATTTTAATACATTGCTGATTAGTATATGAAATAGAAGAAAAAGCTATAAATTATATTTTGACCAATAGGTAAGAGTTGTGTTGTATCAGAATACAATATTCTGCAATCAGTATGGTACTCACATGTAAATTGAAACATTCTTCAAATAAATCTTGGAAGACTTCACGAATGCCATTATAATAATATTCTTTTGCGATATCGCGATGGTTGCCTTTTGTCATACAACAACGACACTCGCCGTAGTTTGTTTCAATAGTTTGGCATTCCATGTTTCGTTTTATTTTGAAACAGACATCAGTTTTCCGTTTTAAATAGCTTCAAATATTTTTATTGTATAATAATATTTTTTCAGTAAGAAACCCACGGTGAGACTGGCATCAATTATAAATAGTCCTAAATCAAATTATTATGCCTTAGTATTTGTAGTAAGTTGATTATTGCTGTATGTTTGCACATGTTAAACTAGGATCACGTAAATTGTAGATATCAATCCGAAGCCAATTTATAAACAGAAATACGAACAACTGACTTATATTGATTTATATGATAACAATAATACAAGATATCTGTCAAAGCCAGTGTTGTCAGATGGTTGATGAATGACGTTCCAATTCGCCCAAAATTTGTGACGAAGTAGAGTCACCACAGACAAAACGAACTTACAAAATATCTACTTCTCTAAACCAACCATGTAGTAACAGATGCTAGGTCACCTATGTAGTATATTGCTTTCCGTAAAATCAAAGACAAAAATATTGAAAAGAATTACATAGGTAACCGATATATTTATAAGCGAGTTTCTGAAAACGCTATCCCATCACGATATATACTTTCCTTCGATTTTATACATGCACTGCGTAAGACTCGTCCAGTATGTCATTTTAGTAGGTAACTTAAAATGCCGATATAGTTTTAGAACATTTATTATGACAAACTGTACTCAATGTGATGCGTCTTCATATGTCCTTTCAGGCTACACTTTTGGACGAACGCCTGTCCGCACACGGCGCACGAGAATCTCCTGTCGTTATTGTGGATCTTCATGTGTTCACTCAGGGTTTTTTTCCTCGCGTACGACTTCTTACACACCGAGCATTCAAATATTCTATCCCCATTATGTTTGACCATGTGCATGCTAAGCTGTTTGCTCGAAAAACATGTATATGTACATAAATCACATTGAAAATCTCTCTCTTCTAGATGGTCTCTCTTCATATGTGTAGATAGGTTGTATCGCCTGCTGAATGATTTTTCGCATACATTGCATTTATACGATATGCGAGGAACGCCGTGCACTTCTACCAAATGCCTCTGCCTGTACACGTATTCTGTAAATCGCTCCGGGCATTTGTTGCATTTGAAACGCTTCACCATCTTGTGCACCGAGTCCACATGATTCTTGTGTTTGAGCTGAGTGCCGAACGTTTTGCCGCACATCTCGCACGGGAACGCGCCGCCCACGTGCGAATTATAATAGTGAACTTTAAGCCTTGCTTTCGTCACAAAACCTGTGCCGCAATCTTTACATATATAGTTTCTGAAGTGTACATTCATATGCCTTTCAATACCTCCAAATGTTACGAAGCTACATGCACAAATCTGACATTCGAACTGGTTATTATCTGATAATTTAAACGGAATTGTTCGGTCTGTGAATTCGGTATAGATTTCCTTTTTATGGTGCTTAATCAGATGAGTCCTAAGCTCGCCGAGACTGGGCAGCGCTTCATCGCAGATGGTGCACTTTAAGTTGGTAATATCCGCATTAACTATCAAACTTTCCGTAACATATGTTTTTAAGATTTTCCTGGTTTCAGTTTTGTCGTGTTCTAGTGTGTGTTCTCGAAGTTTACTCCCTTTATCGAATACATTCGGACAGTAAAAGCAAAGAAAACCATTCCGTCCTCTGCTTTTAAAAGGCGTCATGTTGGAGAGCTCTATAAGCGTCGCTGCATTAATAACTTGCGCCACTTTTTCAGTGATGTATACATTCCCAGATAATTCAAGTTTTTTCTTTTCATTTTCCTTTAACAATTTTTTTATCATATTGGGCATCACCATTGTACCTAGAAAGCAGATTTTATAGAAATTAACTACTGTTTTAAATAGGCACAAAGAGCATTTTCTTGGTAAAATATTATTATGTGATAATGGTAACCTCTGAAATACGCACCTTTCAACAGATTCAAGTGTTTGACATAATCCGGGCAAGTGTTTGCCAGCGTGAGCCGTGTCGGCAGCGGCCTCAGTGATTTCGGGTCGAATCTCGCGAGTATTTCTGCTTCACCATCCACCAGAGAGTCTCTGCCATTCCTTTTGTCTCTAGCATGGTCTTTTATATGGTAATCTACAAGAATAAAAAGACTACGCTGAATTTTTTCTTATAAAATTGTTTAAGAACGAAACGAAATTACGAAATATTCGAGAAATTTCCGTTGGCGTAACGCAAACATAATATTATATTATACACTATACTTGACATAATATTCATATTAAATAAATGAACCACATTTCACAATTGAACTAGATTGCCTAATTGTATAATGTATGTATTGCATGTGCCATTCAACTATCACACTGAGGTCTCTCGGTCACTCTGCTTTAATGATAGAGGTACATTAATATATTTTGGTAGTGTTAATGCAATACCATGTAAATAACAAAAAAAAAGTTTTGTGTACTAAAGATCAATCTCCATTCACTGTTTTTTTTTTCGCTTATATTGTATTGCATCATTTCTGGCAATATATATTTCTTTTTCAATTCTTACATTTGTATATTATTTTGTTTACTAAGATGGTTAGAAACTTATTTAATTGTAGATGTAATCATTTACATTTATCCTTGTTTGTTTTGTTTTTTCTTAACAATTCTCCATCTATAGAATATGAAGTGATGTATAATTATGAAGCTAGTAAGTAGTAACTGACCGATACTGTCTGCATCATCAAGCTCCACATCAATATCATAGTATTCATTATCTTGTAACTCTTCCTTTACCTCTTCTACTGGTTCCATTTTTATGTCAACTTCCTCATGAAGATTGTAATCATCTGATGCCAAACCTGCTGCCACTAAAAATAAACAGGGCATAGATTTAAGGAATACAATTTAATCTTAATGTAATTTAGCGCTTAAGTATTCTTTATAATGATTGTGTTCTGTGTTACGCATTTTGTTAAATAATAAAAAAAACAACTGTATTAATTAACCAACTTTAAAGGAGAGATGTCATCTATTTTTTATATTTTCTTTATGTTTATTCAGTAATATTTTTTTATCTTGTGGTCTGATTTAATTGATTCTATTTGGTTGGATTTCATGCAGGTCCAGATATAGGACTTTGGACTTCCAAGATGCAGAGGAAAACTCCTCTAAACCAAATAGCATGAGATTGATTATTTTTATATTGATTTCCTATTAGATGTATTTTATAAAATAACAAATGAACAAACAAAATTGAACTATATATGATTTACTAAAAGGTATCAAAATTCAAGCAATGTAATCTTATTTTTTAATGTAATCTTATTTTTTAATGTAATCTTATATGTAATCTTATTATATAATTTTTCCTATTAAGGTGGTAGCTCAAGGTCCATTTTCATACATTTTGTTTCGGCTTTAATCTGGGTAACTAAACAAGTATTGGCAAGTAAAGAATTTAAATTCACGTTTAGTTAGTGATTAGTTCTCGCAGTTGAAAGAAAAACGTAAAAATAATTAATAATCATGGATATTTCGGCCTTTAAAATTTAATATGACGAAATTTTAAAGGCAGAAATATCCAGGATTATTAATAATTTTTACATTTTTCTTACAACCGCGAGAACTAATCACTAACTAGACGTGAATTTAAATTCTTTACTTGCCAATACTTGTTTAGTTACCCAGATTAAAATGAAAATGGACCCTAACATTCCTAAAATTCAATGATATTTGGTTTGTTGGTGGACTAAGAGTCATTTTTTATTTGTTGTTTTTCATAGAACAATGATGATTATGTTATGTGATTTATAAAACAATGTGAAAATTAAATAACTGATTGACTATGATACTTGGTTTAAATTTAAATATTTTGCTGTTTCAACTTACATTAGAGCTATAAAATCTACAAATTAAATAAAGTGACAATTATTAATATATCTAATCTGATATATTTTTTTCTAATTCTAACTTATTGCAGCTTCACTTGAAATAAAAGCAATTACTAATTATTTCTGTTTAGCAAAATATTGATTCTAATGGGGTTAATACTTATGTTAACTTCCCTGTAAACATTATGTGACAAGTAACTAAAAGTTGAGAGTAATTTTAATAGATATTCACCATTGACAAACACAGTTTGTTTTTGTTCACTATCAGTGAGAGCATCCAGGAGTTTCCGTTCGGTATTCACAACCAGGTTCCTGAAGCTGCATGCATCTCGAAGTCGTAACACGCATGAAGAGCATATCAAAGTGCTCAACTGCACATTTGTTGATAACTAAAACATGTACATTCAGCTTTGGTTTCATATGAATGGTTAACAAAGTAATCTGCACTGTAGATGCTAGTTAATTATCAATACTTACAAATAAATTAAAACACTCCATGAAATTATCTATAATGACTTCACGTATTCCATTAACATAATACTCTTTCGTAATGTCCCGATGTTTTCCTTTAGCCAAACAGCAGCGACACTCGCCATAGGATCTTGTCTCCATGTCGACTGTTCTGGACTATTTTTCCATAAAAGTGATTTTATTTGGTCTCTTCCTAATCTTAAGGTTCGGTTTTTCCTATCAATTACTTTATCTAAGGAGCCCACAATGTATTACCTAGGTAAGTATTTGAAATATTCCTTGTGTTTTGAAATATAAGTAGATGATACTTTATAAACCACAATTAATTCGGATTTAATATTAGTTTTCTATAGAAACTCTTTAAGCCACTTTTTCTTGTCTTGTAATATAGTATTTTACCTGGTATTTTACTCTATGTTATAGTTTTAGTTGAAATACAAACATTACAAACAAATATTTTTTTAATTCACAATTCACCACGGTTATAATCAAAGAGAATACAAATACTACGTGAGTAATAATGGCACAAGGGGTCAGTGTTGCCAGAAGGTTACATTTCTTAAATTTTTCGTTACTTTTGACCCCCTCGCGTAACATGTAAGTAATTTTTACATTTAAGGCAATTTTCGTAACTTTTGACAAGATTTGTAATACTCATTTTTTATTGTAAACAGTTTACGAACGCATTTCAATTCAACGCATCTAAAACTGGCGGGTCTAAAAAGTAATTCACTCCATATCACACTCAGAGATTGTTCGCCATGACAAAATGTAACGTATCTTGGATATATTAAAACTTGATTTTGCTTGAGTGTGTGCGCACACCTTTCCTACTTCCCAGGTTCCCGCGGTTCGCGGTTTCGTAACTACAGAAATGCTTGCCCAAAAACACGTAAATTAAAAGAAAAACAATAACGTAACTTTTGCAGCAAAAATTTAACATTTCAGGAAACGAAACGTAACTTACGACTCAAGGGCCCTGGCAACACTGCAAGGAGTGTCAACTGTCAACCGGTGTTAAGAAAACCCAATGATAAAAGAAGTATATTTAGGTGTTCGAGCCTATGCTTGAACCACATTGAGATTAACGTTCCAATATTCATTGTCAACATCTTCAACATCTTCTATCTCACTCACTCATTAGGTGCATTCGTGAAGTTGTAACCTGCCATAACTATACCTGTCCTTGTCACATACTTGGTGAGCAGCGCGCGGCGGGCTCTTCCTTCAGTACGCTTTCAATATTCGTTGAATCAACACGTGTAAGTATCTTCTTCTTCCGTTCGGCGCTTTTAAGCCCAACGACGATATCTTACCGCTCGGCGCCTCAAGGCCCAGCGATGAATGAGCTATGTAATACTTCATAGAAATACCTTATAGAAAGTATGTTCGTATCGAGACAATGAACAAAACGACAGTTTGAGGCGCCAATCGTTCGGATTGAGACGACCGCCACCTCGAGTGAGTCGACCGTCGTCTCAATTGGGACGACCGTTTCACCCTCAGTTATGACGACGGTCGTTCGATTGAGATGGCGGTCGCCCCGATTTGGACGACCGCCGCCCCGGCCCAGACGCCAGTCGCACTGAGTGTAGTCTCAAGTAAGACAGTATGTCGTCTCATCTGAGTCGTCACACGGGTCGCATCAAATTGAATGTCGCCTCTTTCTAAGCGACAATTGTCGTACCAATTGAGGTGTCCTTTCTTTCTTTCTTTCTAGTACCTATGCATGAAATAGCGCTTTCACTTCCAGAACCATGGCAGAGCTAACGTCAAAGGGTGCTCTTGCCGCCGAACCCTGGGAAAATAATGAAAAGGGTTTATTGGCAGTTATTGCCTCGCTGGATGAAAACTTTCCGGTTAATTGGAGAGATTGGAAGGTTTTTAATTACACTTTTGAGGAACTGTTCGGAGGAAGTCAAGTCCCACCGGCAATAGAAGCAAAACTCAGATTTGCCATCCCCACAGTGGATCTGGCACGGGCTTTCAATCCTTCCGCTACATCACTATCTGAACGATCATACAGAGCGATAAGGGCTTCTTTCTTGAAATGGCCGTTAGGAAGGGCTCTACTCTATGCGCCACACAGTATTATGGAGAAGATTCATTCGCCAGCCTATGAAGTCTTTATGAGCACCGTCAAAGAACTAAAACCAAAACTCGCCAGAAGACGGGAGGCGTCACAGGAATTGGAGCGCCTCAGCCCACTAACTAGTCTGGGGCGTTCTACGGGTACGAAACGCTCAATTGAATCGCCTACAGAAGTGTATCATAGCCAAGCAAAACGTTCCTCTTATACAAATGTCTCAAGTTCACCTATTCCATCAGAATCTCGAGTGCCAGCACAAGGTAGCAGCGACCATCTGCTTGCTACTGTTCTGAACCAACAAATGCTATTATTTAACAAATTGCTCAGCATGCAATCAGAACAAAATGAGAACATTAAAACTATCATTCTCAATCAACAAGTGAGCACCGCGTCGAGCGCACACCAACCCTGTGAAGGCAGCCTTAATAAGTCCTACGACTCTCTTCCAGACAGTACACAATCTGATGAAGAAATGGATGAGCCAGCCCAATATGGTGGAGACAATCCTCATACACCAGATATTCAGGGTTCCAAAGAAGCTGAACTACGGAAAAAGATTGCCGATGCACAGAGAGAACTTGCAGTATTAGCAGAAGATAAAAATTCTAATACAACTGCTTTTGATTTTACGCCAGCCACCACAGAACAAGAACCTAAGGTCGCACGAGCAGACCCAATAGCAGTAAAGCATGGTTTGAATTGCCAGAGGTTAGGCGACAGTAGCTGGTGTAATGTACGATACTCGGAGATTCAAAAGCATTTTCAGGCAACTCCTGTATTTACTTCCTTAAAAACAAACAATCTTTTAGCTGAATTTACTCCGAATTGGAAATCAGTAGAGATTTTAGAGAAATTCGATCTAACTTTAGGGGCTATAACAAACGGACTTATTCAGCAGAGGATTATATTCCAAAACGTTTTGGAGAGCTTACCAACAGAGGTTAAGAATATTGTGGGCCGAGATTTTGTAGCAGCAAATTCTGGATTTAGAAAGAATTCAGATGCTCTTCTGCAGTATGTGTGCGGGCGGCGTGCAGAAGTAATAAAACAAAGAAGGGAGGTCTACAAACCTTCTAGTAAATCTTTCCGAGAAATTCTTCATGACATTCCTCCTTCGGGGACCCACTTATTCGAAGACAAATCTCTTACGGATGTTATAAAAGAATTAGGAGGTGTGCAAAAATTGTTTCCTAGCAAGAAAAAGACATACCCTAACAAAAAACCGATACCTCAAGGGTCTAAACCTAAAAGCTCTCAAAATGTGCCCTTTCGTTTTCGCGACACGCGAAATACCACGAAAAGAAATATACCCTATACCAGAGATACAGAAGGGAAAGGACGTCAACAAAGAACTTTTCCCTCTAAAACACACCAAAGCAAAAAGGATAGAGGCGGTCGAAAGTGACTACTTTTCTGCGGGGCGCCTAGCCAAATTTGTACATCGATGGAAAGGCGCAACCGAAAACCTTTTAAAAATATTAAATGGCTACAGAATCCCATTCAAGAGTGTTCCTCCGATAACAAAATTTTCTCGAGTAAACGCCCAAATATATCGTACCAGAACATCAGCGGCAATGTCGGTAGAGATAAAGAAAATGCTACAATCCGGTGCCCTGCAAATCAGTACACACCAATCGGGATTCCTATCCACTATGTTTCTAAGAAAGAAGACCGATGGAGGGAATCGCCCTATATTCAATCTGAAAAGGCTCAACGATTATGTCCTTACGCCAAAATTTCGCTTACTAAATCACCATCAGATCCCAGAACATTTGAGAGAAAAGGATTACCTGATGAAGATCGACCTTTCACAGGCATATTTTCACGTGCCCATCGACCAGAACCACCGTCGGTATCTGTCACTCTCGCACCAAGGGAAGATATACGAGATGACGTGTCTACCTTTCGGCCTAGCAAGCGCCCCTTCAGCATTTGCAAAAATTACGAACTGGGTAGCACAACAACTTCGTCAGAAAGGCTTTCGAGTGATAGTGTATCTGGACGATTTTCTGCTAATGCACGAAAACCCCGTAATTCTAGAACAGCAAACGACCGTCGCTACGGAATATCTGAAGAACCTGGGCTGGCAGATCAATCAAGCGAAATCATCGACCATCCCTTCAACCACCATAGAATATCTAGGCATCACTTGGAACACAAGTCAGAACACGAAGGGGTTATCAATTCCAAAAATCCAACAGTTGCAGAAATGTATTCAAGACCTACGGAGGAAAGCTCAATGGAGCTGGTACGACGCCAAAGTGATTTTAGGAAGATTGAACTTCGCATCATTCACGGTTCCCTTAGGGCGACTTCATTGCCGACAATTACAGAAGTCTGCTCGTCTCCTGTCACAAACTCGACCCCATCGGAAACATTATATCCCAGATGCGGCCCTAGAGCAGCTCAAATGGTGGATAGAGAATCTGCACAAGAGGTCACCGATCCATTATCCTGGCCCGTCAATCTTTGTCACGACGGATGCAGCAGAAAAAGGTTGGGGTGCCATAGCAAATGGCCGTCATCTACGGGGAAAGTGGACACATTGTCAAAGAAAATGGCACAGCAACCTAAAAGAATTGTGGGCCGTACACGAAGTCCTTCAAAGTTTGGGTTCCGAAATTCGCCACAGGACAATAATGGTACAATCGGACAATCGAACGACTGTGGCTTACATAAACAAACAAGGGGGCACCAGATCAGCAAGATTATTAAAAGCCACGACACAAATCTTAGAATTATGCGATTTGATGGATTGTCATTTAATAGCTCGATACATTCCGGGGATATACAACGGAATAGCGGACAGGCTGTCGAGAGAAAAGGCCTTGCCAGAATGGCACCTCAAGGAAACAATAGTAACCTGGATATTTCAGAAATACGGAATTCCAGATATAGATCTCTTCGCCACGAAGAAGTCAGCAGTCGTTTCGAGTTATGTCAGCGAAGACTCGACAGACACAGGGAGCCAATTCTGCGATGCATTCAGCAGAATTTGGAAATACAATCTGGGGTGGATATTCCCACCGCCAGCCTTAATTCCGCAAATACTTCGCCACCTACAAAAGTCGGAGGGACGATATATTCTAGTAGCGCCCAACTGGAGCAGAGTCTTCTGGAAACCAGAACTGGAGCAAATGAAAGAGAAACCTCCGCTGTTGATTCCGAATCTTCGCGAAAACCTTATAGATCTCCGCACGAATTGTGCTCCTCAAGGTGTAGAACGCTTGGAATTGGCGGTATGGTTGGTACGGGCTGGGCGAAGCAGATTGCAAACTGGTCTGAAAGTGAAATAAAGCTATTGGAATCATCTTGGAGGTCGTCATCCTTAAAAACGTATAGACCAATCTGGTCAAGATGGTGCAGCTGGGCCCAATCAAACAGAATACCTGCAGATGATCCCAGCCCTCAAGATTTAGCTAGATACCTATGCTACCTCTACAGAGTCGTAAAATTAGCGCCTAAGACCATAGCCGTTCACAAGTCAGTTATAGCAAACTTCGGAAATCCCTTAAGATCTGACGAGCTCCGCGCCCATCCTCTAGTAAAGCACGTATTAAAGGGCGTCTTCGCTGAAACCCCTCCGGTTAAAAAGTCAATTTCGTGGACTATAGAAGATCTCCTAGCGTTTTTAAGTACCTACCAATTTGATCACGACAATCTCTTTGCAGTCTCAAGGCACACTTGCGTGCTTCTCCTGCTCGCTACCGGCAGAAGAGTCCATGACCTAACACTTTTATCGATAGGAAATGATCACTTCGAAGATAGGGGAAATGAAATCATACTCTGGCCTAAATTCGGGTCTAAAACTGATTCGGTTTCATATAAACAATCAGGCTGGTTGCTGAAGAAAGGAGAAAATAATTCTGATGGGCCACTTGATATTATCTTCTGGATTAAGAAAACCATTTTAATAACGAATATGCGCCGTAACATGGCGTGTAATGATTCTCTGTTCATTACCACAAGAGGAAAAGTGAAGAATGCTTCCCGAACCGTGATCGCGGGATGGATAAAAACGTTATTTAAAGAAGCAGGAATATCTGCATCTGCAGGTAGCTTTAGAGCAGTTGTTGCAACCAACAACTGGGTCGGTAATTATTGCAATATTGATGAAATTCTACAAAGGGGCAATTGGCGGTCTAAAAATACATTCTTTCGGCATTACTTCAGAGAAATAATACCGCAACCTAATAGGAACCCAAATCCTTTAAGTAATTCCTTTACACCAGTGATGTAGGCTTATTATTAAATATAAGATTTAATTGATTTTACGAAAAGCTTATTTTGAGGTCTTAATTACATATTGATAATATATCATTCTGGTAATTATGTAAGGTATCTTTTTAATTGTTCAAGCAAATTGAGGATATTATCCTTGAATAAATATCTTTCACAATCTCTGTCTTTCTCTTCACACGAAAATAATAATAGTCACAGTACGCTTAGCTCTAGTCCCATATTGAAATCTTACATATTATGGACTAGTCGGACAGCGCGCCGGCAGATAATAAACACGTCTCAATGTGGTTCAAGCATAGGCTCGAACACCTAAATAGAACCGTTTTTCCCCCGAAGGGTAAAAAAACGGATATTTAGGTTTCAGCCGTAGCTTGAACCACACCTAAGGCCTTGCCGGCTCAAGGCACTGAAGGAAGAGCCCGCCGCGCGCTGCTCACCAAGTATGTGACAAGGACAGGTATAGTTATGGCAGGTTACAACTTCACGAATGCACCTAATGAGTGAGTGAGATAGAAGATGTTGAAGATGTTGACAATGAATATTGGAACGTTAATCTCAATGTGGTTCAAGCTACGGCTGAAACCTAAATATCCGTTTTTTTTACCCTTCGGGGGAAAAACGGTTCTATTTAGTCATTGAGAAAACCCGGTAAAGAGACGGTTTTTGACGAAATCGAAAAATAATGGTTTTTGTTAAAAAAAAAGACTTATTTGGCACTTCTGTATTATATACGTTGTTTATTATTTTAATACGAAGACGAATATCTACTATAAATTTTACTTGTTTTGTTACTTTAAAGCAGACACAATAGTACTGGACCATGACTTTACATGACGAACCAAAGAAAGGCCATCGGAAAATCTTTAGTAGATTGACGACGTATCATAAATATGTACATACTTTTGGTGATTAGTATCTAGTTTATTGTTGTCTGATTAGTATGTAGTATGTAACGTGGTTTGAATATTGACAGTATTTTTTTGGATTCAACAACAATGAACAAAGTTACCGTAGAGATTATATTCTTTCTATTTGGAATAAAGTTGTAACCAGTGTTGCCAGGGCCCTTGAGTCGTAGTTACGTTTCATTTCCTGAAATGTTACATTTTTGCTGCAAAAGTTACATTATTGTTTTTTTTTATTTACGCTTTTTGGGCAAGTATTTCTATAGCTACGAAAACGCGGGGACTCGCGAAGTAGGAAATGTGCGCGCGCACACTCAAGCAAAATCAAGTTTTAATATATGCAAGATACGTTTCATGGCGAGCCATCTCAAAGTGAGATATGGAGTGAAATACTTTTTAGACCCGTCAGTTTCAGATGCGTTCAATATGCATGCGTTGAATAGAAATGCGTTCGTAAACTTTTTACAATAAAAATTTTGTGTTACAAATATCGTTGTTCTCAAAAGTTACGAAAATTGCCTTAAATATAAAAATTACTTACATGTTACGCGAGGGGGTCAAAAGTAACGAAAAATGTAAGAAATGTAACCTTCTGGCAACACTGGTTGTAACACTGGTCAGCACGCTTTTCGCGGGTCATTTACAATTTGTTGTATCGTTCCATCGGTTGTTGATAATTGCAAGCTGCATTTTGAAATAGTATATTTTTAACTGAACAATGCGTAACGTAGAAATCAAAGCTGTGATAAAAGATTATTCCAACATTTGCTTGAAAGCGGAAGAACTTAGCGGCAGCCCTGCTACTATAATTAAACAAGATGACACGTTTTATCGGGTAAACGAGGGCCGTCTCAAGATGAGATTCTATGCAGACCACTCAGCTACTTTGATTCGGTATGAGAGAGACGACAAGAACGGTCCGAAGTTGAGTAACTATGAGCTGTTACACTTCTCTGTTGACGAGAGTGAAAAAGCAAAACTTCTTGATGAAATGCTTAAAAACTGCATGGGAGAGACAGGACGTGTGCAGAAGACACGGTAAGGATTACGAAATGTTACTTTAGTAGCTCTAGAGTCTATATGTATAGATGGTATAATATTAGTACTCGGTTTGCATAGCTTTACTACAAAACTACACAATTATTAATTAAAATCAATATGAACCAAAATAGAATATATTTTGTTTATTGCTATTTATTATTATGCTACTGCTCTAGCAGACTCCAGTGTATTATATGCTTTTTACCTTAGGGACATTGTTTTCCTTTATCAATATAAAAGTGGGTACATCAGTGAGCAAGAATGGAACACAGAAATTATGATCCTGTTATAGGATTCTTATTAGTGCGATTTTGTTATTGTGGGTCTCTTTGAGAACTTTATCTTAGTCACAGGTTTTATTTGATGTACATCACAGCAAAGGCACAAAAACAATTATTGAAACTTACTAATGGTTTCAGGGTCTTCAAATTTCACTTTTGAATTTAATGTATTTGTAATATATTTAAGAAATTTCTCACACTCCCCTGTGTTTGCAATGCGCTTTTAAAGTGGTTTCTTTTTATATATACTTAAAACTTTCTTAAACTATTTTTAAATGATTTATAATATATTTTTTTAAACAATATACATAGATGGAAAATGTCCTAAATATTCAGCAAAAGAATAAAACTTGTTGGAATAGATCCCCCATAAAACCCTTTCTGGTTTACTTGTTAATGCATGGGAGCCGTGGATATGCATATAGATATTAATACTGCAACTGAGCTAGTCTGTTTCGCTCTAAATTACTGCAATATAATATTTTTTTTTGTTTTAGAAAGCTGTACATGGTGGATCAGACTCGCATCCACATAGACACAGTGGAGGGTCTTGGCAACTATATGGAATTAGAAACAGTGCTACGTCCAGAACAGACTGTGGAGGAAGGTCAAGCTATAGCAAGAGATTTGCAAAACAAGCTTGGAGTTAAAGATGAACATCTTATTCATTGTGCTTATATTGATTTACTGATTGAAAAGTCATAATTTTAAGTTTAAATTTAAATTCATCAATACTGGTATAAAAGCTTCATTAAATGGGGCTTAAAAATGTTTATATAATGTAATATATTTTTTATTGAAATTAATGTTACTGTCCTAAAAAGGTCCTCAAAGTCCACAAAATGCTCAACATTCAATTTTCAGAAAGTCAGCCTTTTGATTATTTGTGCCACAACCTAGGCTACAGCATAGTGACATTGCCCAGAATAAAAACAGCAGATTGTCTTCAATATAATCTGCCATGGCGATTCATGATCCTCTATTTGTATTTATTTTCTTTTATTGATAATGTAGGTTTTAACAACTTAAGTTTAAAGTCTCTTTGTCTTACGTAAGTACTCAAAATTGGCCTATGTTCCAGTAGATTTTGTCACCTAAGCTACTGTTTGGACCTAATGATGTTTGGACACTTTAATTGTGATTTTTGTAACAGGTATTTGAAGGTAATAAAAGCAGGAATATGACATTCTTGTAAATTTCTATTTTATAGAATACATATTTCCTATATAAGCAAGTATTAAGCTTACTTAATACTTGCTTATATACGATTTATATTGCATATTGGATACGGGCTAAGATCGTATAACGAAAAATTACCACGAATCTGTGGTAATTTTTTAGTTTAAGCTACATAGGCGGATACGCTGTTTCTTTTTGCCCCGCCCTATATACCATAGTTGATGCTATGACCAAGAACAGGTGCGCTGTGTGCAGTTAAACAAAAAAAGGTGGATTTCGTTCTTAACATTATCGAGACTTCTATTTGATTTTGTGGATCTTATCATACTAGATTTAGAAGCGTTATTAGAACAAAGTCCGAACTTACCCCAGAAACGTCCGATCTTTTCTAAGAGTTTTAAATTTCTATACAGATATTATCACCTATTTTTAAGTTTACACAGAGAGAATTGGAAGATGATTAAATTATCACATAAAGTAGCATTAATAATAACCAGTTTCATTCATAAAATAGTGGTACCGCTTAAATATTTTATGAGATAATAAATATTCTAGAGACTCTTCGCAACACGTCGGAAAAACATCCGAAATTAGCCGAATGCACCTTATATTATAAATTTAGACTCACACCTACACGAATGAATCGTGCTCATTGCGGCCAAAACATCGTAATATAATGCGCGGGCACACTACATGCCAGACATACAAACCCGAACGTCATATTGTGGGCGAACATACTACTCGTATCTGACGACTTCAACTTCTCCCAGTGAACATCCTTAATGTTAATGTTAAATGAAAAGTTATTGTGTAAAGTAAAGAAGCCGCTCGCCTGCCTTAGCACGGGCGCAGGTTGTTCGAGAGCCAATGTCGCGAGCGACGCATGTCTCTGAATGTGTCGTGTCTGGCGCCCCCTGACACACTGCGCCCGTGTGCAGTGTGTTAGCGGGCTCACCCTGCACAATAGATAAAGCCGCCTCTGCTTAAGGCCCTCCTTACCCTCAGGTGGGTGACATCCGCGTACTATTATAATAATTAAATATTTTGCTCTCTCAAATTAGATTTTTCAAAATTTTGCATGTGGTAGAATCTTTATATAAAAAAAATCACTTTGGAAATTTCACTTCAAAAGACGTTCTTTAGAAGTGAAGTTCGTTAAGTCTCTTAGCATACAATAAACATATTTAGGTATTTTGTTGTTATATTTTTGTTACAAAATTCTTTAAATGCATACGTAATCGAGAAGATACATTATTGATGTTATTTATTCTGGTAACAATCCAAAATAAATCAACTAAATATATTAGCTCACGGTAAACTGAATTCCAAGTGGTGTGTCTTCAGATGCCCCTTTAGACTACATTTCTGTACAAATGCCTGTCCGCACACAGCGCATGCGAACCTTCTGTCGTTGTTGTGAATCCTCATGTGTTCTTTTAAAGTTTTCTTTCTTGCATAGGATTTCTTACAAACTGAGCACTCGAATATCCTCTCTCCATTGTGTTTGACCATGTGAACTCGTAACTCATTCTTAGTGAAACACTTGTAGGAACACAGCTCACACTGGAAGTCCCTCTCTTCAAGATGGTCTCTTTTCATGTGCCTAGATAATGTATACCGTCTTTCGAAGGTCCTTTCACACACATTGCATTTGTATTGCAGCGGAGCAACACCATGCACCTCAACCATATGTTTTTGCCTTCTAAAGTACTCTGTAAACCTATCTGGGCATTTTGTACACTTGAATCTTTTAACTAATTTGTGAACTGTATCAACATGATTCTTGTGCTTTTGCTGAGATGCAAAAATCTTGCCGCAAATTTCACAGGGAAATGTTCCGCCCATATGACCCTTGGCGTGAACTTTTAGCCTATATTTCGTGACGAATCCAGTTCCACATTCTTTGCAAACGTAGTTTCTAAAGTGCACATTCATATGTCGTTCTATTGCCCCAAAGGTTTCATAGTTACACCCGCATATCTGGCATTCAAATACGTTAGTTTGAGATAGTTTGAAAGGGATCACTCTGTCTGTGAATTCTAGGTGCATCTTCTTCTTGTGAATATTTGTGAGATGAGTTTTCAGCTCATTTATATTAACTAAAGACTGACTGCAAATGTTACATGTTAAATCTGTAATATCAGCATTCACTACAAAACTTTCCGGGCCATATGTCTTGAGAACTCTGTTAATATCGCTCTTCTTGTGCCCGGAGGTATGCTCTCTTAACTTTTCCAAATTCTCGAATATGTTTCTGCAGTAGAAACAAGGGAAGCCGTTGCGAGCCCTGCTTCTAAACGGCGTCATGTTGGAGAATTCTAAGAGTGTGGATGCGTTCACAATATGTGCTATTTTTTCTGTGACATATATGTTTCTAGAATTTGACAGTCTTCTATAAGTATTCTCTTGTAAAAGCTTCTTTATCATTTTTGGCATGATTTCTATTCCTAAAAATTACAGAATGGAAATTATCTTTTTGATTTAAAAATTTGGACACCAGAGAATTTTGCATTTATATTAACATCATAGAAGTAATTGCACTATAAATAATACCATTATTCGTATAGCTTGAACATGAAATCTATACATCAAAAGTTTGTACCTTTTAATAATTCCAAGTGTTTCACATAGTTTGGGCATACAGTTCGCAGTGTATGCCTGGACGGGAGCGGTTTTAAAGTATCCTTACCAAACCGTGCCAGTAACTCGTTCTCTCCTGAGACAACAGAGTCGTCGACTATATCTTTAGCTTCTATTTCTGAAATGATTTAATATTTTATAGTACACAGTTTTAGTACAAAACCGCGGTTTCAATTAATATTAATAAAAAATTATTGTCATACGTGGCAATTGATTGACGGAGCGTCACGTTTTTTTTTGTTAAGCATATAACCGGAGCATCACTTAAAAGCTAGTTATTAGGAATGTGATTCTCACCACAATCGTCATTGTCCAAGAAGTCTGATTCATACGACATATCATAGTGCTGAACTTCAGGTGGTTCCTGCTTCACTTCAGTAGTTCCTTCCGGTTTTATATCTACATCTTCTAGCTTGTTCTCTTCTACTGGGACTACAACAAAATTTGCACTTCCATAACAATATTCACATCATCCACGTTACGTAAATAAAATATACCCTTATGCAAGCTAAGATTAGTATTTATATAGCTAAAGACATAACTTAGGAATAGTTAGATAGATAGGTAGGGGCAGGGGGGAAATTGATTGCGTATATATTATTAGTAGCCTAGAGCAACACTTACAAAATTCAAAATCCAATTTAGCCCTGTAAATAGCATCACCCATGGAACGGTTAATACCAGATTCAGTAAACACATTTTTTTACAGATATCTGGCCATTTTTCTACCCATATATATTTATGATATTTGGAGCGATTGATAGAGCTGAATTTTATTTGTTAGTACTTATTAGTATTATTTTATCGGTCTCTGGATATAATAGACTTAACACATACTGCAAATAATAGATATTAAAGTTGCTTCTCACCACTCACAAACACAGTATGCTTGTCGTCATGGTGTATGAGTGCATCCAACAGCTGCCTCTCAGTGCTCACCACCATCATCTTGAAGCTGATCGCATCTCGTAGACGGGACACACATGATGTACAGATCAAAGTGCTCAACTGCTCACTTGTGGAAAGCTAGAATTTTATTATTCCTTTATTGAGATGTCAGTGGAGCATTAGTTTTAATGGAAAAAACTGTTTTAGGACAACCTAAAATATTATTGTTACTTTTTTTTTAAGAGGTAGTATTTTATCTTTTTTATTTGTAAAGTGGTATACAGCACTTTGCTATTAAAACTTTGGGGGAACTTTGTCTTCAAGCATGAGGTGAAGTATTTGTTTTCATTGGAATTTAATTATATATTAATAAAACAAACAAGTTATGACTCTGAAAAGAATTTGGGGTTATAACAGCCAAACCTAACAAACATCTTACCAGTAATCTAACGAAACATGTTATTTTAGATAGATAATAAAAAAATATTCTCAGTGTGTATAAAAGTAGCTAAACAATTTTAAATTGCCTTAAAACTTTTGTGAATTTTTAAAAAAATGTCTTCTTTATTCATTAAAATAAATTTCAACAGGTTTCATTTTTGGGGTAAATGGGGTAGTCTGAATCCAGTAAAGTTTAACTTGATGAATGAACTTCCTCCAACAGCATGGCCAAAGCGCTGGCTTGTTTCTTCATACAAGATTTAAAGAGATTTTTACAGTAGGTAGTGACTTAGCTGTGCCCATAGCATTGCTTACTTCTGTTATCAGTTGGGTCATCAGCTTGCCTTTGAGGATAATAAAAAAAAACTTTTATGGCTAACTGTACTGAAAAACTCACAAACAAATTGAAACATTCCATGAATGTATCGAAGTACACCTCTCGAATTCCGTTATTGTAATATTCTTTCATTAGATCCTTGTGGTGTCCCATCGCTAGGCAGCACCTACATTTCCCATAGCTAGCTTTTCCCTTTTTGTTCTCCATTGTTATCCTCAGCGTTATTCAATACCTAATCAACTGAGATTTGTGTATAACATTTCATCCGGTTAAATAGGTACGTAACATTACATACAGAACAGCTCTCAATAAAAGCCGACTTCATAGATCAAATTTATATTTGTTCAAAGCTCTTCAAACCTTACAGTCATAATAGTTACTTGTGAATAATCTGAAATTTTACACTAGATAGCCTAATGTACATTTAAACGCAGTAACAATTCAAAACAAATATTAAAACAAGTACCACAATAGGTACTTTCCAAACCCCATTTAACTTTTGACAACAAAGGATTTTTTTTTGACATTTGACAACTTGAAATAGGGATGAACTCGTAAATGAGTTTTTAAACTGGAGTTTTTACAAGCAATCAATGGGACCCACAAGAGTTCTACAAATACGGTCGGTGGTTAGGTTGTATCTTTATAAATTTAATATAGACTTGAAGATAGATAAGAATATCTTATTCGTAAAGTTTAGCTATTAAATTAATTCACATATTGTGATGGTGAACTGAAAATGTTTCACCGATTTCTGACAGAATTGAAAAATTATTGTTGGCAGCACTCTAGATATGGCCGCTGTCACTGTCAACTCAGCTGTAAATAAATGGATTGTTTTGCTAATTGTTGTTTATTTATGCCTGCTGCAAATAAATTGTACTGCAAATATGAAATCACAATGTATAAAATTACAGTAACACTAGACCTACATGAGTTTTATTAAATCTGACATGATGTTTATTTCCAAGTAGTAAAAAATGGATAATGTTAATATGAAGAACTGGGTATCTCATCCAGAAGTATGCAGATGTTGTCTGTCTGCAACTGGAACATGGGATGTGACTGCTTCCTACATATCTGAAAGCGGGATGAAAGAAGTTTATTTTGAAATGTTGCAAGAATGTTATGGGCTTACCGTGAGTTTATTTTCAAAGAAAAAAATGCCAAAGTTAAGTGATATAAAGAAATATTTTACAAAAATGAAAATGTAACAAAATTTTTACGATAAAATCATAGGCTTTCTGGAGATTAACTCAGCAGGCACCTTATCTTTAAGCATTAAATCAGTTTTGATATTAAAAAAAACATTATTGTTTTTATATTTTATTGTACAGTGTGCCACTAGGAATTTACTGCGCTAATATTGACTATATAAAGGTAACATTGTAGCTGTCCCGAGTAATGGAGTGGGGCCCCAGCAGGCTTGTGTGCGGGCAGTGTGTGAGACACTTGAGAGATGCCTGCTCGTTTAAAAAGCAAGTGCTACTAGCGGAATCTCTCTTTACTGACTACTGTGCCAATAAGGGTATGCATTAACAGAGTATTCATATATTTGTGTTAAAATGGCTTTTCTATAAATTATTTATTTAACTTTATATAATTTGTAATTTACTTGTATAGCTGGAAAAATAAAACATATGTATCTCAAGGGGTAATAGCCATAATGGTTTTAGAGGACAATAAAATCAAAAACATAATTATTAATAATCAATAAAGAACAACATAAAATTATCAAATAATAAGAAAATATATATTATTATAGCAGAAAAAGGCTTTGTAATTAAACTTTTTTTAAATCACTACTGGCCGTCTCTCATAGATGTGACAATAAATGCTATTTTAAATTAATTTCATTATGATGCCAAATTTTGTGTTCTTACAATTATGCAAATGCATAATTGTTTAGCATGCTAAGCTGCTAGCTGTTAGCATTACATATGAATTGATATTATGTGTACTTATATCAGTTTGCAAATTAATAATGAACCATTTGTTTGCATAAGATTAACAGGCGATGTCAAGCCTTAAATACTTTTTTTTTAACCCATTACTTCTATACATTTTATTGTAATTCTCGGCATCTGCGTACCGTGAGCGTATGCCTCAACTATTAGTCTTTTATTATGTAAAAAATAATATTCATACTGTGTGCAATGCTATACATTCTAATATTCAGTAATTTTCCAACAATCTAAGTAAACCAATGATCCGTTTCGAGCGGTGCTTCTATCACTCTTTTCTTTCTCCCCTTTACTCCCAAACCAGTCCGTATTAGCATAAATACGGTATTCCTTTAGTATTCCTGTACTTAATCAAATTTCACAACTATATTTCATTTTCAAAGCGTAAATAAGATTTCCAAAGTAATAAATTTAATTTCAATTTGGCAACCATGAAGTATACACACATAACGGTGTGTCTAAGGCCGCGACAAATGTCCCCCTATGCATGGGTGTGCATTCGTTGTTGAGACTGCGCGGACAAGTATAGCCTTGGGAGGGCTGTAGGTATTATATACCTCCACAGGCGAGCACGAGTCTCTTCTACTACTGAGGGGTTTTAGGTCTTAGTCATCACGCTGGCCTAGTGAAAGTTGGAAGTCCGTTGGGAACCGATATACCTCGAAATTATTTTTGGAGAATTGTCTGGTATATCGGTTCCCACACAATGTTTTCCTCCATTCGACCGCGTCAAATGGAGACGGCCTCGTTCAGTTCTAACAGACCCAGAGGACGATATAACTCTGGCTATTCATCGTAGATACATAAACCTACCTACATGGGGCGGCGCAAATAAAGTGGTTTACCTTATAAAAAATATAAATCCGGCACTGCCCCCGACCCTTCTAATAGTTCCGGACCACGTGCCGACGAAAACGATAACAGTCAAGATTGTTAGGTCGCACTACGACTACGCGAATCCATAATCGTTGATGTCTCATCCTCTCCCAGTGACCCTCCTGAGCCGAGGTTTATGACGTGTTAGTGTGTCGCCCTAGCATTGTCATTTAATTTTCAAGGGTTTCGAGTGCTTAAAGCCCTCACCGAAAAGTCCTGTGTGTTTGTATAAGCCGGCCCTGTCAGGCTAACAAATGTAGTAAGGTTCAAAAAATCCTTTTACCAAAGAGAACAATAATTGATAAACAATACACACTGAAAATATATTTAAATAGTTATTATTATAATTGATAGGATTTACAGAAATATATCTTTATCTCTTTTTATGTAACTAACATTTCAGACAATTTACATACACAAAGTGTAAAGATAGAGAAGGAAACAATAGAACTATACAACACTGAACCTGTCAGCTTTACCTGTAATGCAGATGTTATCAATGATGGTAAGTCCTGCTGTATAAAATCAACAAATATGTATTAATAATTAGGGTAGACAAATGTAACTTATGTCATTCATGTATTATTTATTTAGATATGAATACAAGGAAATTATTTTTTTTACAGGTGAAAATAAAGTAAAAGGGAAACCAAATGTTAATTTAGGAAAGACTGGAAAAGATGAAATTATATGCACAAAGAGACAAAGATCACTAATAAAAGAGAAGAGAAAGAGAAAAATCATTGATTCTGATAATGATATCGACTCTGACACACCCATTGCTGCACTGACAAGGAAGAACAATATTGAATCGAATGAAATTGTGGCTAAAGATCTTGGACATAGAACCGAAAATAAAACTGAAGGTAAGTTAATAGGAGTTTTATTCCATTTCTATATAATAACGCTTTATCATAGATTCGTAAACATACAATTCATACAATACTGTTGGATATAAGAAGACGGACCAAAAATTTATGGAGCAATCTGTAGGTAGAGAAAATAGAAGTGTGTAGACGGTGGCCAATACCCAGCTCTGCTATGCCTGCACTCTGTAGTATAGATAGGTTCTATGTTATTACCCACGTGAGCGTTCTACAATCTACTTCATCGGTCTATAGTTAGGTAAGCTTAGTCCATCTTAGATTTAGATATATGTTTAGGGCTTAGTCACGAAACCGAGCTTAGCGCGACACGGCGGCGAGTTTCCGACGCCACGCACGCTCTGTAGCAATGTAAACTGCTGCATCTCGGGGGCCTTCCTATTGCCCATTTTATTTGTCTCACTCAATCGTCGCTGCAACTCGCCGCTTGGCATAAAACCGCTCACGTTACCGCTCGAGCGGCGACTCTTGGCATGATCCATACTGTCCCTACATTCCTTTTTGCCGCTCTCGGCGCCGCCTAACTGCCATGTTCAATAAACAATTATTCCAATAGCCTGGGAAACTTAATTATGTAATTGTCTATACGTTAATATTTATATATAAGACAAAAGATAAAGTATTTTAGACACCTTATACGAATATGTCACAGGACCTAATGCGAATATGTTGTAGGTCCGAACCGAATTGAACTTAGAGGCGATTTATGTAGCTATTAATATTTGCTTTGACATTCTTAACTTCGTTTCGCTCTTGTAAAATATTATGATTAATGTCTAGATTGACGACCTGAATTTGAAACATTACAGTTCAGACGTGACTAGGACCTTGAGTCGTGTTGAAAGTATTCCGGGAACCAGACTATTTTTTATATGTTTATGTCCAATTTGCAGTGTGATACATTATGTGAATTTTAAAATATGTATATAATATGTAGAAATTCTAAAAGTTATTTAATTATATAGATTTTTTTTAGAAAGTGTTGAATGACCATGAAAAATTTAATTACAACGCCGATATGGAAGACGTGAAGAGAAAGTTTCTAGTTTCTGTATAGTTTGACAGACACATTTTATTTATTTTAGGCATACTGCACACGCCGCAAAACGGCGTAAAACAAGTTTCAGAGCGCAGGCGCCTGATGGTGACCTGCGAAGCCGTGTTGCGCGGCTCCACCGCCTGCCCTTTTCGACACCATCGCAGCTGGTTCCAGTGCTTCTACTGCACGCAGGACTTCATGGATATCACCCAGCTGCGCCAACACACCGCGGCCACTCACGCCGACCTCGACGACGAACTCAAAAAGATTAAAAGATTCCCGAGGTCTTTGCAGATTGAGATTACGAATCTTCAGTGTCGCCATTGTGGAATCAATCTCACTGATGTTGAGTCAATGCGCCGCCATTTTGTCGAAGCGCACGAGAAAATCATATATAACGAGTGTATCGCGGATTACAAGGTCGACGTGAGCCCTTACTCTTGCCACCTGTGCGGGCGACAATTTCACGTGTTCAGAACGCTCACGACGCATTTGAACGAACACTACGCGAATTGCATCTGCGACGTGTGCGGCAAATCGTTCCTCAATTCGAAAAGACTGAAGGTGCACAAGAGGACACACGAGCACGGTAACTACCCGTGCGCAGAGTGCGGGAAGGTTCTTAAAACGAAAATCTCGAAAGCGAACCACATGGAGAGCGCGCACTCGAGGCGAGTGATGAAGTGCCAGATCTGTTCGAAGCCGATGAAGCACTACAACGAGCGCGTGAAGCACATGTCGGAGGCGCACGACATCACGCACCGGTTCAAGTGTCCGATGTGCCCGCGCGAGTACAACATCAAGCACTACCTCGCCACGCACATGCGCCAGACGCACGGCCACCGGAACAAGAAGTGCGAGGAGTGCGGCATGGCCTTCATCACCAACCACGGCCTCAAGAAGCACATGCTGCGCCACTCCGGTGCTAAGCCGCACGCCTGCGCCCTCTGCCGCAAGTCGTACGCGCGCAGCCACACGCTGCGAGAACACATGCGCGCGCACCACTCCCACCCCGCCGACCCCACCAACGCACTCTATGATACCCGAGTCACCTAAGCCGTATCGCCACATGTTATGAGAACCGGTCATGGTACTGAAAAATTTGCTCAGTACGAAAGATATATTCACGTAGTACGCGAAGTACGATTCCTATATATATTCCTACATATTATTATTGTATTTGTTGAATGTAAATCATAAGGATAACAATGAATAAATACTTCTATTAGTTACTTGAGATCTTGTTACTGACATCAAATAATTCAATTCATAACATTGCAACCAATACTTAGGTGTTAAAAAGTATTATGCTAAGACTATTAAGCATTACAATAAAATATAAATAATATGTCATCAGTCTCTTATTAAAATATACTGTTCCTTACCCGACAGAAGCTTCCTGTGGCATGATTGTGATAAGTCTTCGTCCACAATAGTTATAATACTTAATTTATTCATAACTAGTTGATCCGACAGATGTCCCGTCTTAACTATGAATTGGCAGCGCGCATTCTGTCGATCGCTGAAATTAACTTTTCTTAAATTTTCTAACGTTCCACTCAACTTTCTTATTTTTTTCCTTCATAAGATCTTTCTCCTGACAATAACAAACATAACAAAAAAAAAAATGTGAAATCGGTCCAGCTGTTCACTCGTGATGGCGTGACCCCGGGAAATAGGGATTCATTTTTATATATATTGATATCAATACACCTACCGAGTATCTACCGTTCCACCTGTCGCTAGTCTATTGATACTATATTTTTAGTATATGACCTAAGCTTCGGCTTCGGCTACCTACCTTCGGCTAATATGGTCCGAAGGTCCGACAAGAGGAAACACCGAAAATGAATGAATTAAATAAATGTTATAATTATAACATTATTCCGAATTTTTGACTAATTGCAAGATAATATTGGTCGTCTCCAGATCAACTGCAGTAGTATAAACGTTAAATTTCAAACTTCTAAAATAATTTAGATGATTAATTGTAGCATATAAGTAGTCAAACTGGAACTAAACTTCTTCTTTTAAGACTTTAGCTTCGGCCGAAGGTTGTGGCTATAGCCGATTAATCGGCTAGAAATCAACCTTCGGTTGGACAATATTTATTTTATTAAGTACATTTATAGGATACAAAAGATAACATTTCTACTTTTTGTCCATTTTATACCACAAACAGTCTGGTTCCCTGGGAAAACCTGAATCTGAAAATGAATTTCAATCAAATAAGTCTTAATGAATATATTACCTACTTGCAGAAATTGCGATACAATTTAAAAGAAAAGCGAAGACAACCGCCGAAAATTACGTCGATAATAGACGTCTGCGATCAAATATAACTCTTCTACTAAAGAACTCTACAATCGTGCCATTTAAACACATAAACAACACTAAGTATATTTGTCTATACTGCGATGCAAATTTCTTATTCTTCAAAGAATTAAGAGATCATGTTGCAAAACAACATTCAGATATAAAAGAGAGTGATTTTAAGCAATGTTTGAAAACACCAAAAGATTTGGTCAAAGCGGATATAAGTGTAATAGCATGTAAATTATGCGGGGACTCATTGAAATGTATTGATAAATTGGTCGAACATCTCATAGAAGCTCATAGAAAAGTATACCACCACACGCCGAGATTCAAGCCGTCGCACGGCCTTTTAGGTTTTGATATGAGATCCGACAATTTGAAATGTCACCAATGCAGTAAAGAATTTAGGTTCTTCAAAAATTTATCTGTGCATATGAACGAACACAGTGATTACTTTATGTGTCACGTGTGTGGCAAAAGATTCGTGTCAGAGCACAGGCTGCAAACCCACGTGGCCACCCATCGCGCCGTCAACGCAAGGTGCAAATACTGCGAGAAAGATTTTAAAAGTTTATCCGCACGTAGCTACCACATACGCAAAATGCACATCAACGCCAAGTTCAAATGCACTGAATGTTCTGAAACGTTTACTCAGTATCAACATAGACTGCGGCATTTAGTGGACACTCATAATTTCAAGAAACCAGCGTTTAAATGCGATGTGTGCGCTAAACATTTTGCGAGCTCTGGGGGGCTGCGCGCGCATGTCCGTTATTCACATTTGAAAAACAAAGAATATTCATGTCAAACCTGCGGCAAAGTATTCGTTTACAAGTGGATATGGAAGCGTCATCTAGACATACACACTGGAGCCAAAAATTTCGAATGTAAACTCTGTAATAAAAGATTCGCGAAACCGTATACACTACGGGTACACATGAAAATACATCTAAATGACAAGAAATTCGTTTGTCCGGTGTGTAAAGTAGCTTTCGTACAGAAAACCAGCCTTGGAAATCATCTAAGGGTACATCATCCAGATTTAAGTATGGTATGAATTAGGTAGGTACGACCAATGACTTTTTATATATAGACGCGTCATAGACTAACAAATTTTCACATAAAAACAACGCACTATTTGCTATAGTCACCTACATAGCCCTAGCAGCTTCAGCCCCGTCGGCGCCACGACAGTCGAATAAAATGCATTTATTTAGTAGTTAAAAATAAGTTAAATAGTGTATACTTACTTATTACTAACATATGAAATGGAACGTGATTTTCATTCACAGTTGGAGTAATTTGTACATCGTCTAAAACACAGGAAGGCATTTTATTTATAAAACTACAAAAAGTTAGTAAGCCGACTTGCGACGACAATGATTGGAGGTGAACTAAGTGAATGTCGGGCAATTACCTTGCTTTACTCTTTCCAGTATTGGCTTGGGAGCTTGGGCAACGTATCTTTGTAATAAAAACATCTTAGGGTACGACAATCAAAGATGCGGAAATGACAATGTTTTATTTAAGGTGGTAGCAAGTCGGTATCCCTCGTCAAACGTAACAATTTTTCATTTTTGTACGGTGTTACATTGCACCATTGACTATCTAGTACTTTTCCCCTTACTTTCGTACCTTCAATTCTGAACATTTTTCTGTGCCCGAATACGATAAGTAGGTAATATGTATAGTATGGTAATATGTATGTATAGGTGGTATGTTAAATTGTTAAGTATTATTATTAATCGAGGTCACTGGGCATTGCTTTAAAAGCCACACAGCCATAACAGATTCATGGAAAATAAAATATGAACATAAATAGGTTCCTGTGAACATGTTACACGAGAAGACTGGAAGAATGGCATAGTAAATGCCAAAAAAAAAAAATGAATATTGTGAGCGTCCACTTTGATAATATATGAAGCGAATTTTCTCAGGGATGTATTACAGATGTGCAGAACATTTCAAACCACTCAGAATTTGATTACAGCGATTGGATCTTTACCCAAATAAATCATCACCACAACCGACCCTTGTTGTTTACTTTCATTAAAATAGTTCAATTAAGTAAGTACCTACCCAAACATATTGTTAATTTTCATTGTTAAATATCGTAATTAGGTATATACAATTTTAAGCATGTTCTCGTATATGTTACTTTGACAACTCATGATAATAATTCAAGCCCTGAACTGTATGCTTAAATACCTATAGTCCACTGCTGCTCTACTAGTAGACTAGTACTAATAAGGACTAGGCATTGGTCCACCACACTGTACTAGTGCGGGTTAGGAAACTTCATATACATTCGAAAATTCTTTTTGGGAAATTTTCAGGTATGTAGCTTTCCACACGATATTTTCCTTCACCGAATGACTAATCTATACTATTATATAAAGCTGAAGAGTTTGTTTGTTTGTTTGTTTGTTTGTTTGAACGCGCTAATCTCAGGAACTACCGGTCTAAACTGAAAAATTCTTTTTGCGTTGGATAGCCCTTTGTTCGTGGAGTGCTATAGGCTATATATCATCACGCTATACCCAATAGGAGCGGGGCAGTAATAGCTAATCTCAGGAACTACCGGTCCAAACTGAAAAATTATTTTTGCGTTGGATAGCCCTTTATTCGTGGAGTGCTATAGGCTATATATCATCACGCTATACCCAATAGGAGCGGGGCAGTAATGGTTAATCTCAGGAACTACCGGTTCAAACTGAAAAATTCTTTTGCGTTGGATAGCTCTTTGTTCGTGGAGAGCTATAGGCTATATATCATCACGCTATATTCAATAGGAGCGGAGCAGTAATGGCTAATCTCAGGAACTACCGATTCGAACTGAAAAAATATTTTTGTGTTGAATAGTCCTTTGTGAAGTGCTCAAAGTTATATATCATCACGCTATGACCAATAGGAGCGGAGCAGTAATGGCTAATCTCAGGAACTACCGGTTTGAACTGAAAAAAATCTTTTTGTGTTGGATAGCCCTTTGTTCCTGGAGTGCTATAGGCATATATCATCATGCTATAACCAATAGGAGCGGAGCAGTAATGAAACATGTTGCAAAAACGGGGAAAATTATGAGTTTTGAGAGCTTGCGTTGCCTGTACTGCGTAAACGGTTAAAGTTATGCAACAATGATGTATGACGGGATTGTTTCACTTAAAAAGTTCTAAATAATATAACAAAGTCCCCCGCTGCATCTGTCTGCCTTAACGTGTTAAACTCAAAAACTACCTAACGTATTAAGATGAAATTTGGTATGGAGACAGTTTGAGACCCTGGGAAGAACATAGGCTCCCGGGAAACTACTATTTTTATAACGGAAAACTTTAGCCTGAAAAACTTTATAACGCGGGCGGAGCCGCGAGCAAAAGCTAGTAATTGATAAACACTGTCTACATTGCATCGTAGACAAAGTAAAGTATATACTCCTGTATAGCTCTTATCCGGTCCTACGGAAAGAGATGGTACTATAAAGGTATGAAAGAAGCTACTAAAATTTTTGTAAAACGCTCTTTTTACAGTAAACATTATATTAGCAAAATAATTACAGAATACAATTTTAAACATTCTTTTGACAACGTCCAGCCAGAGAGAATAATAATAGAATAGTCGCCGCGTGACATATCTTCTCTTCTGCCAGCCTGCCCGCGCAGCCGAATACTTCCGGAAACGCCCGATGTCATCGGCTAGTATAGCGGCGCGTAACATTTTACTATTGGAGATATCACAGTGCGTATGATTAATAAACCGGATATCAGATGGTCGGGTGAAAATAAAAATAACGCACACAAATGTAATAAAAATGCTAAAAAGAAACATTAAATTGGAATAATTTAATAAAAATAAAATAACAATGGTATCAATATTCAGCAATCCTATATAGTCAATCCAGGGGGTGGACACTTAGAACATTTTATGTAATGATGAATGATTATATATCTTAATGCCGTTACATAGAGTTTAGTTTTGGTTGACAAAAGGACGTCTCATCGTAACATCTTGTACCAACATAATAATCCAAAAAAAATTTAAAAGTATGTTGGCTACCATGATAGTTGATAATTTGCCGCCATTATTGACGGTAGATTTGTCATTGTTGAAGTTTATTTGCAAAAAAATTGTATAATTGCGATTATGTTCAATAATAAGTTAAGTTTTATGTCGAATATGTTGAGTTGAGCCAGCTTTTCCGTTTCGTGTATATTTCTTCTTGAAGGAATTTGTGTAGTGTGTGTTACGAGATAGTGATTCTTATTATTCCGAGATATTGACTCTAATTCTGTTTACATTTGTGAAGTTTATTTATTTTGTGTGCGAGAATGGGGAAAAGAATTAATGTGTATAAAAATGTGAGGTTTGTGGCATACAAAAGTACCCAAAGTCAAACATATTTATGGCTAAGTATCCACTTGATCCACACCGGTAACAGAAAATTTATATTATGATTTAAAACATTACATAAAAGTGATGTATGTTTAATTCAAATTTACAAACTCAGGTAGTCGTTGAAGAGAATACTCTAGATTATCGAGTTTCAATTCTATGCTTAGTAACCTAATCAAAAAGGCACGTGCGAAATCTATGAATTTGCCCTTGCAATAATTGTATCATAGTAATTGTTGATTGGACGGAAAAAGATCATATCTGTAAGGTATTGAATTTGACAATTTCCATATAAAATTGGAAATAAATAACGGAAAACTGGAGTGTTATGAATTTCTAAGTAGGAGACCTAAACATTATACAATTTATACATAAGAAATTCACGTGATAATATTGTGTATTTTCTAATTAAATAAAGGGAATTATTAAAAAATGTGGACGTTTTATTTTTAATATTCTAAATTCAATCATAATTTATACCAGTGTAAGATTTATGGTCAGCAATTTTTATCGATATAAAGCTGTTGATACAAAATTATCGATAATATCGATTAAATAAGGAACGTCCCTAGGAACGAGCAGATTTATAGTAAGTTGGCAGCCTTGCGTGTCATTTTTTCTGCGTAATATTGGTACAAAATATAACTCTACTGGGCTCACGTATGTATGCGTGAGCTCAAATTCAATGTACTAAGTGCCGCCTCTTCTTACGTAGTATATTACTTACTCTATGAGTCAATCCCGTTTCCCGAGTCAAGTGTCAATTGTTAGTCTAAATTTTAAACGATAGGAACCATTTGAAGTGTAACTTAAGGTGGTAGCTCAAGGTCCATTTTCATACATTTTGTTTCGGCTTTAATCTGGGTAACTAAACAAGTATTGGCAAGTAAAGAATTTAAATTCACGTCTAGTTAGTGATTAGTTCTCGCAGTTGAAAGAAAAACGTAAAAATAATTAATAATCATGGATATTTCGGCCTTTAAAATTTAATATGACGAAATTTTAAAGGCAGAAATATCCATGATTATTAATTATTTTTACATTTTTCTTTCAACTGCGAGAACTAATCACTAACTAGACGTGAATTTAAATTCTTTACTTGCCAATACTTGTTTAGTTACCCAAATTAAAGCCGAAACAAAATGTATGAAAATGGACCTTGAGCTACCACCTTAATTAATAATATTTCATAGGAATTAACCGCCAGTAATATGTTTTATGTTTTTATATGTTAAAAGGTATTTTATGGCTGTACACATTACATAATTATTTATATTTTATTTTGTTTTTTCTATTTTCGGAACTTGTAATCGATAGTAAGGAGCGTTACTATCCCTGCCGTTGTATCAATAAAGTATAATGTTTTTTTTTTTTTCTCTCTCTCTCTGGCAAGGCGCGGTTTGCGCATCTGCCAAAAGTATAATGTTATTTTGGCGTACGGTTAATAGGTATGTACGATCGGCAACAAAAGTCGATGAACAAATACTAATTTACAAAACACCTGAACATTGAAACGGACCACAAATCACTTACCAAAGACGAGTACAGATTAAGGTTATCATTTCAATGTTACAAAATTCGCTAAACATTTTGTAACTTGACAATGCATTAGTTGATGAATCTCATTATTGAATCTATACTTCTATACTATTATATAAAGCTGAAAAGTTTGTTTGTTTGTTTGACCGCGCTAATCTCAGGAACTACCGGTTCAGACTGAAAAAATATTTTTGTGTTGGATAACCCTTTGTTAGTGGAGTGCTATAGGCTATATATCATTACGCTGTGACCAATAGGTGCGGAGCAGTAATGAAACATGTTGCAAAAACGGGCAAAATTTATTAGTTTTGAGAGCTTCTGTTGCGTGCGCTGCTTAAACGGTTAAAGTTATGCAACAATGATGTATGACGGGATTGTTCCTCTTAAAAAGTTCTAAAAAATATATAATAAAACAAAGTCCCCCACTGCATCTGTCTGCCTGAACGTGTCAAACTCAAAAACTACCCAACGTATTAAGATGAAATTTGGTATGGGGACAGTTTGAGACCCTGGGAAGAACATAGGCTCCCGGGAAAATATATAGCGTGACTTTTATAAGGGAAAACTTTAGCCCGAAAAACTTTATATCGCGGGTGGAGCCGCGGGCAAAAGCTCGTACACCCTTAAAAAATATGAAAAATAAACTGACGTTTACGTTGAAACCTACGAGGAGAATCTCCTGTCAGAATAATTTTGAATTTACACATTTGTTTTTAAGCCGGCCAGTGCTCTATAAAATAGGATGTTTAAAATGTAATTAACCTATTCCTATTAATGTTGTAATATTACTTTCTAATATATTATGATGTTTTGTTCATACTTAAAAATTTATAATTCTGGTTATTAACTTTAATATATACTATTATATAAACCTAAAGGGTTTGTTTCTTTGAATGCGCTAAACTCAGGAACTACTTAACTGATTTTGAAAATATTTCACTAATAGGAAGCTACATTACTCTTAAGCCCTACACGCTACTTTCAATCCAGAGTAAACATAAAGCACGACTTTTATCTTTGAAAAACTTTTTCACGCGGGCAGAGTAGCGAGCCAAAGCTAATATGTTATAAAATAACAATTTAATTAACATCCTGGACTGTTGTATTTATTCGACAATGTTTTGATAGTAAAAAACGCGGTGCGCTGCGCTTCGCGATATTGGTGTCTTGAAGCTTGATGGGTTCAATTTAACGAATAGAAAAAAAATAGCTTGCATATAAAACAAAGAATTTGCTAATTTCAGCCACATTTGTATTTATTACAGATCATAAAAATTGTCGCTAGTAATGTTTAGCAGTTAATGGTTTGACAGCGTTCAGCTACTTTTGTAGTTCAATTATGACAAGTTGTTTTGTTTTTAAATTAATCAGCAACTTATGGTAAATGATAATGATTAGGAAATATTGGAAACAAATTATGTTCAACGACTTCTGTTGCTGACTGTATATTCCAAAAATATTAAACTTTGTAGGCGTGATTTCACTGACAGCTGTCACGGGCTCGTCCTATGTTTTACAAAGTAGATACATACCTTAACCTGTTCCAACTTATTGTTTATTTTGTTTACTTGATTTGTTTATCAGTTTTGTTACCTATTGCTAAGTAATTTTAAATATAAAAAAGATATGGGTAGTATCGAAGTTTCTTGTGCATTTACGGAAAAGTAAAGATCACAATAATTATTCTCACTAATACTAATTGTATAATAATGCATCATAATTATATAAAATAAAAATATATTTACTAATGTTTATATAATCAGGTGCGTTAACTATAATTTAACTAGGGATCATCATTTTACACATAAACATAGGGTCATCAAATAAAGTATTCATAAAAGCAACAGTTCATATTTTAATTTGGCTACATTTTTAAAATATAAAATTTTTGTTTTGTATTATTACCCAGCAATAGCATGTCAACGCAGCTGCCTGATCACAAAGCTCTTAGCGTGTGTTGTTGCTGTTTGGAACTTGCTTGGAAACAGTGTCTGTGGAAGCCACACACATGGATGGACCGGCAAGAAATCTATGGGGAGATGTTGCAAGAATGCTTCGCAATTCTGGTGATTGTCATTCACATACACCAAATTTTTAAGACAAATGGTTTAATATGTGGGATAAATTGTTAGTATGCATAGAATTCTCTTTAATTTCTTTATGTAAAGGAAACTACATTGTTAAGATTTTTATAAAATTGTGTCTTGCATAATGACTGAAGCCATCCTCAGATAAATCCATATCTAAACAATTTTTTACCTTGTACTATAACATTCATGCCAGCAAATTTTTCTTTATAACAAAATTCTACTTTATTGCAGTATCCAAATGTGGAACATAAAAGAGTTCTTATATGTGAGTTGTGCATTACACAGCTGCGCAGTGCCCTAAATTTCAAACGCCAGGTGCTGACTTGCCAGGAGTTATTGTTGAACAATGATGTAGGTCTGTAACCACATTCTAATATTGTATGTATGGATTTTCCATGTTTAACTGAAGTCAGTATTATGACAGCATAATAATAATAATAATAATATCAGCCCTGTATTGTATACTTGCCCACTGCTGAGCACGGGCCTCCTCTACTACTGAGAGGGATTAGGCCTTAGTCCACCACGCTGGCCTAGTGCGGATTGGTAGACTTCACACACCTTCGAAATTCCTACAGAGAACTTCTCAGTTGTGCAGGTTTCCTCACGATGTTTTCCGTCACCGTTAAAGCGAACGATAAATTCACAAAGAATTCACACATGACTAGAAAAGTCAGAGGTGTGTGCCCTTGGGATTTGAACCTGCGGACATTCGTCTCGGCAGTCCGTTCCACACCCAACTAGGCTATCGCCGCTACACTATAACAGCATACTTAGTGTTAAAAATATGTCGAGACCTCATTTGCTTCCCAGGATAAGCTACTTCTATTTTGAAGAGAAAAAGCAATGCATTTCAGGGATCTGGCTCTAAGCCTGGTGTGAACCTCAGCTCCATTGTATGAGATTAAAATGAGTATACAACTGCAGTCAGATAGGGCATTAATATGTGCTCCTTCAGAGATACAAGCAGGAGCTTATGTTATTTTTCAGAACTCCAAAAAATGCCCAATTTAAATAAGAGTTCTATGCCAAAGGGCATGGAAGTGGATGCCGATGATAGCTGTGAATACTATGCTAATGATGATCAATTGAGCAATTTCAGCCATGAAATTGCTTCTCCAGCTGAACCAGGACCACCACATATTGCCAATGGTATGTATTGGCAATCTCATATTAACAATAAAAACTATTAAACAATAAAGTAAACAACCTAGGCAATTTATCTATATTCAAACATCATTTTAACCATTTAATATCTATTAAACTTCTTATGAACAGTTGCTGATATTGAAGATTTTTTTAAATGACATTTTCAGACTTTGCTAAAGAACTAGAATTAATAGGGAACAAAGAACAAATTACAAAACCATATTCATCCAATAAGGAAAATGAGGAAAATAAAAAGAATGGTTAGTATATTTATTGATGTTTCCTGATTGATATTTGGTACTGTTGCTACTATCCACGTGCAGTCATGCAAGAGGGTAAGGAAGGGGGGGGGGGGGGCTGCCACCCACACCGCATAAATTCTAAAACTTGAATGAATTCACCAATTCCATATTCAATATTATGCTCAATTATGCTCTGCTCTATGTTGAATGAATGTATGTTGAAGTGGAAGAAGGGGAGTGGGTGGGAACATGTGTTCTCGACTTCACCTATGTGGCGATACAATTAGTATACATACACCTATAATGCGTAATTTTCTCATTGTCCATATCAACTTGTCCCCCCCCCCCTGGGCCATTGGCCGGGGACGCTCATGCAGTCATGGCAGTCACCAGTGAGCCATAAGCTAGTATTTTAGGATCTATTTAGAAATGAAAGTAAATTAAAAAATAACTGATAATACAATTACCACTGGTCAGTAATCACCGAAAACCATGACCGTAATGATGTATTTTGAATTATATTTCATTCTAGTGATAAATATATTTTAGCTAAAGATTGGGTTCTATAATGGCAATATTTTATTTACATGTTGATATTACAAAGAATTTAAGCCCTGAAATACTAAATATTTTGCCAACAAAATTCTCATTTTTTTTTAGTAAAAAAGAAACCTAAAGAAAAACTCGGCAAACAAGGCGAAAAACGTTATACCAATTATCTGAAACCACGATTGAATGTTGGCTTGCTACTGGAAAATTCTACACTGTTGCCTTTCAAAGCGGACAAGGGGTGTTTCCTTTGTTTCTACTGTGTGAAACAGTTTGCATTATTTGAGGAGTTGAAGCAACACACTATAATGAGTCATTCAGATGTCTCCTCCAAAGACATTATAAAGCGACTCTACAAACCCGAGAGAGTCAGGGCGGAGGCAAGCAATATCAGTTGTAAGATATGCCATCAAAAACTGGATACAGTCAGTTCCCTTGTGGAGCATTTGATTCGAAGACACGACATTAAGTTCAGTGACCACGAGAGGAAGCCCGTTGATTGCATTATTGCGTACGATTTGAGCGACGGTAAAAACAGGTGCATCATCTGCAAGAAAGAATTCTTTTTTTTTAAATCTTTGTCTAAGCACATGAATGAGCATACCACAAACTATGTATGTCCCATATGTGGCAAGTGCTTTTTATTACCAAAAAGATTGCAGACCCACAAAAATGCACATAAAGCAGGACCTTCCGTGGAATGTGGGCAATGCGGAAAGAAGATGAAGAACGAATACTTGCTCAAGGCCCACATTAGAAATGTTCACAACAAGCCAAAGTATGGGTGCACGGTATGCAACTTAAAGTTTTGCACGTTCAGGGACAGACTGGCGCATTTGGATAAAAGCCACGGTATGAAAACAACCAATTTGAAATGTTCGCAATGCGACAAGTCGTTTAAGTTGCCGCAGACACTGAGCGCTCACATGAGACACACACATATGAAGATACGGAACGATGGTCACTACCCATGCAACATGTGCTCCAGAGTGTTTAACAAAAAGAGCGGTCTGAAAACACATTCACTGGTGCACACGAAAGAGAGGAATTTCGAGTGTCGCGTGTGCAATAAGAAGTTCGGGCGAAACTCAACATTGTTGGAGCACCTGCGTATCCACGCGGACGAGAGGCGCTGGGCGTGCGGCGCGTGCGGCGCCGCCTTCGTGCAGAAGTGCAGGCTGCGCGCGCACATCAACGGGCGTCACGCAGGCGCCGACATCAGTGACCTTGTGATTTGTAGAAAACGGCAAGGATAACTATTTTTGGGATATTTGTAAATTTTAGTTGACTATCAACAACTTTGATGGTCCGACACACTTTGAGAAATATAATGGAAATTCGATTTTTTATGAGGCTTAGATGACCTATATTATAACATTAAATAGCATTGTTCAAGTGTTGTTTGAAGGTTTTAACGTGTCTACCACAAACCATTCCTTCTATTTATCAAACAAAATTAAAATGTACCTATTTAAATCGATTCTAGAGGGTAATTACAGTTAGATGATGAATAAAAATCATTTTTTCTGATAAAAATCATCCGAAAAATAGTTTTATATCGATGTCACGTGCAAGTATTGGGACTACTGTTACTCGTGACATATCGGGGTGTGATCGATAACCAAGCCATAAGCTCGAGGTAAAGATTGCGGCAATTCACAGCTCGCCGTAGGTGATACCCGGCTGAGTGAAACAGGTTTTTATTCGTTTTTTATCAGTTTTTAGTGCGTTGAAGCAAAATATCTGAATAATTTTTGATTTGGTATTAAAAATGAAATGAAGAGATCAGGAGAGGAAGTTACAAGTTTTGATTACTTCAATAATTATTAATTACTAGCTTTTTTCGCGGCTACGCCCGCGTGATTAGATTTTTGGGAATAATGTTCCGCTTTATATTTTTCCGGGATAGATAGTAGCCAATAGTAATCTATTTTTTTTTATCGGTTTAGTAGTCCTTAAGATTAGCTTTCAAACAACTGTGAAGAGTCGCAACTCAGGCTCATCATGTCACTAATCCGCGGGGAAGCTCGCTCGTCGGTCACACCCTTTATTCCTATTATCAAATATCAACGGCTTATAACTTATACATTTTTAGCAGATATCAATGATTCCTTCTTTATTAGAATTTATATGACCAGAGAAGAATCAAAAATTAGTCCAATGCCATATTGTATGTAAAGAAAACTAATTTTTACTAAGTACATCCCATCACATCTACTTTCTTATCAGTGTTGTTAGTTTGTAATAGGGTAATTTAAAATCAAACAATGTGGTAAAACTGTTTCATATTTTTTGTTTTTAATTTTAACATTAACACGTAAGTCCTTTCGAAACTCCTTTAGTTTATTGTCCGACGCAACAAGTGTTTTTGCTGGCCGAAACACTTGTAGCACTTTCTTATTGCAAAGCATTCAAAAAACCCAGTAACAAGTATAAATTCTTATAACAATAATGACTGCATCATTGTTATTTTGTGCTTGATCCCGTCTTGCAAGTTATCATGTATTTTGCATATTCAAACCTACGTACGACATTGCCGCGGAAGTTCTGAAGGGTGTATCAATAGTTCATTGTCTGATAACCACTTTTCTCGTCGCCCTTTTTCTTCCTTTTCCTCACATACGGGATATTGTAATGTTCGGTTCTCATGTGGCAGCCAAGATGACTGGTTGTCTTGAACTTCTTCGTACAAATCTTACACGTTAAGTTAAGAGGAGACCGGTTGTGAACATCTTCTAAATGCTGCATCCTCTCTCTAAATGTTGGAAATGATTGATTACAAATTCCACATACATGGGACCTTTTCTTGTGATGGTGCCTTTTGTGGCTGCGCAGTCTGCCAGAAGTGGCGCAACTCTTACCACACATGTCACAGTTTACTGACGCGTTCGAAGCGTGGACCTGCGTGTGCGCCTTCAGACGTTCCGACAACAGGAAGCATTTCCCACACACGTCACAAACATAATTCGTGCTATGTTCATTCATATGCTTTGTCAGTGTCTTAAAGAAGTGGAATTCGGCTTTACAAACTACGCAGCTAAATTTTCCATCGCTTAAATTGTATGTCAACAGACAATCAGTCGGTTTCAACAGTTTATCGTCATAATTAAACCTGATGTCATGTCCCTCCAAATGCTTTATTGCTTCTTCAAGATTGTCACACCTTTTTTGGCATATCTTGCAGCTTAGGTTACTGATGTCAGCTTTGATCCTGTCGTGTGGTCGCACGATGTTTTTGATGATGGCCATGAAGGTGACGTCGTGGTGGCCGGTCGTGACGTGTGCGCGCAGCTCGTCGAACACCACGAACTGCTTGTTGCAGTAGAAGCAGTTAAAGTAGCCCTTGTTGGACTTGAATGGAAGAATGGTGGTGTGCTGCAGGAGGCGGCCGATGTTCTCGCGCGGCTTGATGTGGCCCGCGCGGGGACACGTGCGCCGGTCTTTTATAAAACTAGAACGGCGTGCTAGTTTAAAATCTTTTTTAGCTATTTTCGCAGCAGGCTTGGCGGCTTTAGTTTTTGTTAAATTGGTGTCATCTGAAGGAAAAAGCAATTTGTCACATTTTAATATTCCCATTTATTAGAAGGGTTCAAGAGAACTTCGATATGTTTGACATAACACTAAAGAAATCTTTTCTTTTATGTTGACTAATGGAGACTTGTAACTTACAAATGACTTAATGACATTATCACACACAGATCGTTTTTATAAATAGTTTGTGAAGTCTGACAAAATGAAAAAAATGAACTGATTGAATCTTACCACTATTATTGCCATCAACATCATCATCAGCATCGTTGTCGTGTCCACGCGTGTCCTCATTCAGATCTGTATCCATATTATTTATTGTTTCTGCATTAGTTTTCTCTGATATTTCAATGATGTATTCCTCTCCCAACTTATCCGGTTCCTCCTCATTGAACTCAATTTTGATGGGCTTCAATAAATCTGTGTACATATTATTTCAATAATACATAATGAATCTACAAAGTAAATCCAATCAATTTAAAATAATTTAAAAGCACAGCTTATTACATGACATACATAGTAAACCAAATACAACAAATTGTTTTTTTTTTATATTGTAACAAATAACCAAGCTAACAAATTCATATTTATTAACTTTTTTCTCTTATTGAACAGAAGTTAAAAAAAATATTGGCCAGAATTTTTCAGCCAAGAGAATATTAATTTTGATGGAATCTTAGCACAAATTGCATTGATGTTTTGTTAGAATACTTTATAAGCACACTACATAATATCCACAGACCTGTCGTTAGCATTGTGTTGATTTGCTCGAGGAGCTGCGCGTGGCACAGCGCCACCTGTCGGCGGAAACGCAACGAGTTCCGCAGCCGGGTGATACACACTTCACATATCTGCTCTTTTGACTTGAATTCTTCTGGAAACTGCAGTGATAACATTTATTAAAATTACTTTTTCGGATTTAATAGCGGTTTTTTATATTTTAGTTTTCTCCCGACGTTTCGAAGGCTTTGCAGCCTTCATGGTCACGGGGAGTCCCCCCGTCATTTAAAAACGTAAACATAAGAAATCACGATAACATTTAAGTATATTAGATACTTGATGTTGTTCATAACTTCACCAATTTGATAAGCCTTTCCTAACTCCCTAAATCAATCTAGAGATCTATTGTGCCATCTATGTATATATAAAAAAAAAATGCTTCAGAGACTATTACCAGGATTAGAAATAGCCTATGTTATGTAAATCAAGGGCATGGACTGTTTATATACTAAATTGTATCCAAATCAGTTCAGCAGATTTTGGTTTTAAATCTTACAAACATCCAAATATTTGCATTAAGGGGAATAATTTTTCCCATTTTTGCAACATTTTTCATTGATTCTCCGCTCTCATTAGTCATAGTGTGATTTAGGCTATAGCTTTCTTTGATAAATAAGCTATTCAATTTGAACTAGTAAATCCTGACATAAGTGTGTTCAAACAAACCTCTTCAGGTTTAGTTAATAGTATTGCTTTAAAAGTAGAGTATAGATTCTGTGCTTAAGCTAATTAAACAATAATTTGCACCAACAATAATTTTTAAATGAAATTAAAAAGTCTGATTTTAGGTAAACATAACTAAACGGAATTTGTACAAGTGAAAACATAAAGCAACTTACAGTAATTCCAAAGCACTCTTTTATCATATCTCCATATATCTCAACTTGTCCCATCCAGCTGTGTTCGCTCCACATGTTTTTGGGGCATGGCAGTTCAAGGCAGCAGCAGCACAGGCCAAATGTAGCCGGGAGTGTTATTGGCAAATTGGCTGAACTGGTGGCAAAATGATACTTTATTCATTAGTCAATAGGGGCTTAATTATCTTTGTTACTTTTATTCAGAATCAAATAAATGGATGTGAAGAACTTTTTTTTTCACAGCATATTAATATGGTTGGGTTAACACAATTTAAGATATGAGTTATGATGATTATGTAGTACAATAATATGTGGGTATCACTATTCATTTTGACTACGAAATTTAGTATTGCTAGAGACTGTATTATAGGTAGATTTTGAAATTAAACTAATTTTCGGATTCTATCGCGGTATTGGTTTTATTTTCTCCCGACGTTTCGAAGACTGCAGCCTTCATGGTCACGGGGGGACTGTCCCCCCGTGACCATGAAGTAAGTAGAATCCGAAAATTAGTTTAATTTCAATGTCTAACATTCGCGTAAACATAAGAAATCATTATATAGGTAGATTTGATTTTAAATTTGAAATATGAAAGCAGATTATAGATATAGGATATTCTAAATATTAATTACTTACTCTTCAATACCATAACCATTAGGTATTCATTTAAAAGTCAACTATAAGTTTTTCCTATCGTTAAATTTAATTTATACCGTAGACAACAAAATAAAAATTAGGGGTCTTCATCAATAACAAAAATGATTCTTAAACTAAACCTTTCAGTTGGATTCAGGAATTCTTATTAAATTACCTGTCATTACTGCGTATTTTTCTTGTCTTCATTTTGTAAAAGAATTATAAGTTTTAAATTCTGGATTGAGTAAACATATTGATATGGAACAAAAAGCGTAAATTGACAGCGGCCCACACAAACAAACTAGAACTGGGAACAGAGATGAGCGTTCTGACTTCTGTATCATAGATACGTTATCGGAAGCCGCTATTGTTGCAATAATGAAATAACGGTTTTGAAAACTGACTACTATTGATAAATAGCTATTCTCGAACAACACGAGACCACAGGTCCGATATTTTAATACAATGGAGATAGTATGTAGCACGTAGCGTGATACGAATTTTAGCATTCAATGAGAAGGGATATAGCGCGAGGTATTTGTTCAGTGAACTTTACGCTTTGCTATATTGCTATGCGCTACATTAACCAAAGAGAATATAATCACTACGTTTTAACATTAACTACCAGTCAGTAGTCACCACTTAAAAGAATAGTATATAGTCACCACTATTTAAATGTCAAAAATTGTGAACCATGATGGCGGTATGAATATACTACAGGCTGTAATAATCGTCAAACGTTTATACTTACTCAATTAGTTGTTTATTGTTTTAATCTACTCATATTTTATGGTTTAGCGTAGTGTAATGTTATCAATTTGTAACAATGTCGAGGGATTATTGGAAGCTAGAAGAGGATTTGTGTCGTTGTTGTCATTCAGAAGGAACATTTCAAAATTTAGCCGGGGCTTACAATTTCGATGACGAGGAAGAAATATATTTCAATATGCTACGAGAAACTTTTGATTTAAACGTAAGTTGCGAACGTTAACTGATTTTTTTTTATTTGTATAAAAACGATGTATTTATAAGAGTTTGTTTACGTTGCATTCTTGTCATTTAATTTTTCGTATGATTTTATGTTGCCCAAACACGCAATGTTTATGATATTTAGGTAACTAAGAGGCAGCTATAAAAACAAATATTTAAATTTAATCTAATGTTGATGTGTTAAATGTTGTAACAAGTACAAACAATGTAAGTTCTTATATTTAGTTGTTTATTCTTTAGGGTATTACTTATTATAACTATTTATGACTGTTTATGCATTATGAACTGATTACGCTGTCTTACACTTCCATTAATCCTGACTTACATATACTAGTGTGATAGTGTGATCAATATGATGAAAGCATACTTATTTTTTTGTATAATTTTTATGGCTGAGTATTATGCTCACACATAGAGCATGCTTAATGAAGCCATCACTCTTAATTAGGGCTGCCATCACACGAATTGTCGATGCCGGATAAACACGGCAAAAAACCCTGGACATTTGGGAAAAATATGGGCTTCCTTTGAAAAAGTATTTTTTGCAACAAAAATGAAACATTATTATAATTTTTATTCTTTTATATATATGGGAATTTTTATCGAAGATTTATTTCAATTTAAAAAATTATACCTGTACACTTTTTGAAAACCCTGCCAGATGGCCCCCTGATGCCTTTCAAAAAAGACAAATCAGAAATTCCAGTTAGTTGGCAGGCCTGCTCTTAACCCGTGCGAGCAAAGGAAGCTTATTGTAAATGCATGTGTTATCAGATAACACCAGTGTCGGGCTCATTGTGTGCTGCCACATACACAATATGCGACGCGTGCATCACGCGGCTCCGCGACGCAAGCAGCTTCAAGAGGCAGGTTATACGCTGCGAGCAGAAGTTCCATCAGATGTATGGAGGAGACTTTATCAGAAGTTAGTTATGTTTATGTTATTGTAGAGATAATAATGTAATCAATTTAAATAACTAAGGTTTATCAAGTAAAGGTATATGTGTATGTACTACTTACCTGGTTCTCCAGATACTCAGCATGGATTGCAAATGTTTAGTCTAGTCAGTTTCTGATTACTCTAAGTATTTTAACTTCATTGGATTAGGTTAAAAATATAAAATGTAGCAATATGTGAAATTTTGTCAATAAATTAGTATTAAGTGTAATATAATATTTCAGTTGCAGAGTCAGATTGTAAAGTGGAAGTAAAGGTAGAGGGACCGGAAAGGGATACCGAAAGTAAGTTCCTATATACTGACGCAATTACACAGTGAATTTATATTTTATATTTTCCCGTTTCATATTTTCTCAGGATAAAAACCCTGTGGCACTCAAGAGTAATGTAGCTTCCTATTAGTGAAAGAATTTTCAAAATAGGTCAGTAGTTGTAGAGACAAAAAATGTAGTTCCCTACAAACCTATAAACAAACTAAGAAACTCACAAACTTTTCCTGTTTATATTAGTATAGATTAATTTATTGAATAATAACAACAATTATAGTACAGATAAAAAAATAAACAATGTAATATAATTGCTATTGAAAGTTATGCATGTATTCACCAGTATTGGTAGATCTATGTTTACCTTTGAAAAGGTTGTACAATAGATTTTATTCAAAATTGGCCACTTGTTTAACGCCTTTGGTGGAATGCACAGATGCGGAGGAATTTACGCAAGTGGTGGATGAGTTTGCGGACTCGTTGGACAGCGCGCACGGCGACTACCACGACGACGATGACGGAGGTAAGTTCTTCTACTGCGCTTGGATTGGCTGGGGCTCGGATAGGAACTCTTTAATAAAGTAGGCAGTCCGATTTTGCGTTATTATCATTAATTTGGACGTAGATACGCAATAAAGATCTAACCCACAGTATGGTCGAAAATGAGCTGAGTATGCCAAATTAGTTTTAGCAAAAGGTTATATTTTCAATAAGTAAAAGCATCTTAGTCAAAATATTTGAATGTTTTATTAACAAAATATAAAATGGAATATTAATGAGCAAAAATACGATTTAAACTTCATTCGTCATTATATCAAAAGTGTAATTTTTTGGGTTGGATATTTTTTGCGTATCTTCGTCCATTTTTGGTATGCCGTGAGTGTTGTACAAACGCTCCCATGATAAGATAGGCATTTTAGATCACAACAAAATTATGTTTGATAAACAAAGAATTTTATTTAACAGAAAGCAATACGAAAACTTTAAAACAAGACGGGAAGAAGAAGGTAAAGAAAACACCGCAAAAGGCGAAAACGAAAGCGAAACCAAAAAAACCGCCCAAGAAATGCGGCCGACCGCGCAAGGTGCAGGAGGTCCAGCACGAGGGAGCCGCCGCCGATGACAAGGCTGACGGTATGCTTGTCTATGCACACAGCACTACTGCTGCCACTGTAATGTAAGCTAGGATATTTGGAGTATCCGTGACGCCAAAATATGAAAATCTGGCAAAAAAAAAATATTGCCAGTTTTTTAATACTTTTTTTCAAATAAGTTTATGACAGTTTGAGTCAAAATAATAATTGTTAACACAAATAAATCTAGTCGGATTTATGAAGTTATCTGAAATTTTGTTGTTTATTCTGTACCATTTTAGATACAATTATCGCTTTTGAAACAATGAGCCCATAGTGTGTAAGCTTCGCAAGTATCAGTATTCAAAATATTTCCATATTTACCAACAGATTCCAGCGAGAAGCCGGTCACTTCGAAGCTGGAGCAACTTCTGACGCAAGGTAAGACGTCATTTATTCATATACTCAACACTTTTGACGTCGTAAGTCCATTATAGTTTTTTTTTATTAGAATAATCCGCACATTGCATTGTGTTGAAATGTATGCATAGTATTAAAATGCAAATAAAATTGAACTTAAATACAAACGAATAATGTTCCACCTTTTAGGTATTTTTTATTTATCAAATTTACCAAAATTACAATTTTCCTTATGAACTAAAACAAATAACTCTTAGGTTGTAACATACTAATAATAAAATTTTGATCATAGAACAAAAACTATACCTCGGCCCCTACACTAGGCACAGCCTGTATCGTAGGCGACCCACATCGACACAGATTTGTGTCTCGTATTTTCGGAACAAATGAAAACAATGGATAAATGAATACTTTATCCTGTATATAATAACACTATAGAGTTTCGTGCACGCCGAATGGTTTTTGACCGAAGAATTGGATTCGGCAGGTTCAAATTCAATGAAATTAAAATTAATACTGGACTTACGACGTTAATAGTTAAAAGACGTTTCATAAGTGTAAAGCCTCTACAAACATCATAATAGCGACGCAAATGTCGAATAATCACGACATATTGTTATAACTTCCATATTACAAAAGAGGTTCTTCCCGGATATCCATGCCGTGAAACGCGTGGAGGCTTTACGCTCAACAATCAAACAGTTTTTATTAAATTTTATTATTTATGCGGTAAAATAGATACATGTTTATTGAACTGATACAGTTTTAGTATTTGAGAATTATGTTTTATTTTGTACGTGCACGCATAGTGACCCCAATGCACCTGATGGTAAGTGGATTTGTGTCCAATAGAATGTCCACTGACTAGAGATACTCTACACTATCTACTAACTAAACCCTCAGCAGTCGATATAATTATATCGGCCTGTTAGCCCTCGGCAGTCGATACAATAATGCCGGCCTGTTGGAACCGGATACAGGCTGATCTCGGAACGGCACAAATTTGCGTGGGCCACTATGGCGGGTTTTAACATCTTGTGTACGGTGGTTACTATCCTGGTGGATATGAAATATATCCAACACCAGACCATTTATCTGTAACTACAAGGAAATATGTACCTGTGAAACCTATTTCGTGAATTATTTTACACAAATCTATATCTCGATGCATTTAATTCAGTTGCGTTACACAATAACTTTTAAGTGTCATCTGCGCTAATTATAGTGGAGCGCCTGGGGGTTTTCACCTCGGATTAGAGTTATAGTGAATGAATTAATACGATCGATGTGGGATATTGTTTTTTAAACTATAAATTGCAATGTATACCCAAATTTTTTTGTGCACTCCATTTTTTCATTGATTAAACAAATTATTATAAAAAATTAATGTTTGACCGTATATTTTCACTTTAAACAGTATTTTTTTTTATTTATATGTTAAATCTTACCTGAGTAGACATATAGGAACATTTTTCAAAGATACCTGTGTATAAAAATAGCAGTAGGGATCTCGAACAGGAGCGGAGCGACAGCTGCTATGTACAATGGAATTTCTCGGCCAGTTTAATTATAAATGAAACGTACTCTATTGTGTACATTTAAAAAAATAAGGTAATTAATTACGACTAATGAAAAGAAAAAAAATATTTGTACAAAGTCTGTTTATTTAAATATATTACATTGTTGTCTACACCAAATATTTTCTTCTACTTCATCTATCGGTATAATAGGTGAAGTATTGGAACAAATATTTCCGCTACACTGTAAACATGCTACACTGCAGTATAAACCACTTTTTCTGCATCCACACGCAGCTCCACATCCCTTTTTGCAATTACAAAATAACATTTGCAATAAATTATCCGGAGCAGGTAATTGATTCATTGTTATTGGGATGTACATGTTATTGGAATACTTCTATCCCCAATTTTCAATAACTACGTCATTTCCTAGCCATATCTGAATTTGTAGGTACACTCTTTTAAGGTGTTCAAACGCTGCATCAGTTGTTGGAGGCAGTGATGACAAAAGAACACTCGTATTTTTGGCTGTTGCTTTTATGAAAGAATTGAACCTTAATGTATTTAAATCATGAGTTTTAGACGGAGTGCCATATAAACTCAAAATACATGCTACACCTGCTTGCAATATATTATTGGGGTCTTCATTGATATTTTTAAATACTTTTACTGAGTCGTATAAATCAATCCGTTTCTCAAAATTATTGGCAAACTTAATTTTTCCTTTATTGAAAAACGCAGAAGTAGTATGTTTACGCAGAAGTAGTATTGTTCTTTACAATTTGGTAATGATATTTCTAAACATTTCGATGAAAATATCTTCTGTTGAACTTTGCCTCGGGATGGTTTTAGAAAATATATTTCACAATCTTTATCTACCAATGCCGTTAATATCACTAAGACATCGATATCTTCTGACTTTACGCGACTCAGTAAAAGTATTTAAAAATATCAATGAAGACCCCATCAATATATTGCAAGCAGGTGTAGCATGTATTTTGAGTTTATATGGCGCTCCGTCTAAAACTCATGATTTAAATACATTAAGGTTCAATTCTTTCATAAAATCAACAGCCAAAAACACGAGTGTTCTTTTGTCATCACTGCCTCCAACAACTGATGCAACGTTTGAACACCTTAAAAGAGTGTACCTACAAATTCAGATATGGCTAGGAAATGACGTAGTTATTGAAAATTGGGGATGGAAGTATTCCAATAACATGTACATCCCAATAACAATGAATCAATTACCTGCTCCGGATAATTTATTGCAAATGTTATTTTGTAATTGCAAAAACGGATGTGGAGCATTGGTGGATGCAGAAAAAGTGGTTTATACTGCAGTGTAGCATGTTTACAGTGTAGCGGAAATAGTTGTTCCAATACTTCACCTATTATACCGATAGATGAAGTAGAAGAAAGTATTTGATGTAGACAACAATGTAATATATTTAAATAAACAAATTTTGTACAAATATTTTTTTTCTTTTCATTAGTCGTAATTAATTACCTTATTTTTTTAAATGTACACAATAGAGTACGTTTTATTTATAATTAAACTGGACGAGCAATTCCATTGTACATAGCAGCTGTCGCTCCGCTCCTGTTCGAGATCCCTACTGCTATTTTGATACAGGTATCTTTGAAAAATGTTCCTATATGTCTACTCAGGTAAGATTTAACATATAAATAAAAAAAAATACTGTTTAAAGTGAAAATATATGGTCAAACATTATTTTTTTATAATAATTTGTTTAAACAATGAAAAAATGGAGTGCACAAAAAATTTTTGGGTAAACATTGCAATTTATAGTTTAAAAAACAATATCCCACATCGATCGTATTAATTCGTTCACTATAACTCTAATCCGAGATTTTACGGTTTTGAATGCTCCAGGCACTCCACTATTACTATTTATCGCAAATTACGGTGAAAATATGGGAGACAGTGTCAGTTTTGAAATAAGACTTTTACTACCGCGGTGCATTGATACAGCGATTGTAGTACACGAATGTGGTTCTCCAGTCAATTCTGTTTATGACTGAATAACAAAAGATCTTTATACAGGGTGACTCGCATTGCGTTTATAAATGAAACCACATATACTTCTTTACTTCTACTAACATTGTGCCCAAAATTAACCAAGAATTATTAATATTTTTACCAAAATTCCCAGATTTGATTTTTTTTCTTTTATCTATAATATTATATAAAGCTGAAGAGTTTGTTTGTTTGTTTGTTTGAACGCGCTAATCTCAGGAACTACCGGTCCAAACTGAACTTTTTGCGTTGGATAGCCCTTTGTTCGTGGAGTGCTATAGGCTATACATCATCACGCTATACCCAATAGGAGCAGAGCAGTAATGGCTAATCTCAGGAATTACCGGTCCAAATTGAAAAAATCTTTTTGCGTTGGATAGCCCTTTGTTTGTGGAGTGTTATAGGCTATATATCATCACGCTATACCCAATAGGAGTGGAGCAGTAATGGCTAATCTCAGGAACTACCGATTCGAACTGAAAAATTCGCTTTGTGTTGGATAGCCCTTTATTCCTGGAGTGCTATAGACTATATATCATCACGCTATGATCAATAGGAGCGCAGCAGTAATGGCTAATCTGAGGAACTATCGGCTTGAAATGAAAAAATCTTTTTGTGTTGGATAGCGCTTTATTCCTGGAGTGCTATAGGCTATATATCATCACGCCATGACCAATAGGAGCGGAGCAGTAATGAAACATGTTGCAAAAACGGGGAAAATTTATTAGTTTTGAGAGCTTCCGTTATGTGCGCTGCGTAAGCGGTTAAAGTTATGCAACAATGATGTATGACGGGATTGTTACTCTTAAAAAGTTCTAAAAAATATATTATAAAACAAAGTCCCCCGCTACATCTGTATGCCTGAACGTGTTAAACTCAAAAACTACCTAACGTATTAAGATGAAATTTGGTATGCAGACAGTTTTAGACCCTGGGAAGAACATCAGGCTCCCGGGAAACTACTACTTTTATAACGGAAAACTTTAGCCTGAAAAACTTTAAAACGCGGGCGGAGCCGCGGGCAAAAGCTAGTCATTTTATAATTCAGTACATATGGCGTTTGCGTGAGTTTATTTCTGAGTGACAGGCGCTGTCGCTGCGACGAATTTTCTTAGAGTAATAGAAGCAGCGGCAATAGTGCGTGTAGAATTAAATATATTTTTTATTGATTTTGTTAGAAATATCTATTTTTTATTTTACATCCACAGTTCGGGTAACATTGTAAAGTTTTATTTTCAAGAAGTTAAGCATGTGGTTTCATTAAGTAATGCAATGCCAAAGTGACCTTGTATAGTAAAATGATTATATTTTTAACCTTATATTCAGTAAGAATATCGATAATCTTTAGTCGGCATTATATTATGTGGAAGAGCTGCATGCCCTTTACAACCGCGCAGCTTCCTCATGTGTTTAATTGCCAGCGAGAGTCTCGACTAATAGAATAGTAAACAACCTGGCTCATTTTTAATGGAACATGTATATTGATTTTAGTTTACGTCATATTAAGAAATACCCACAATAGCAGGACAGGCGACCACTAAAATGTATCGTTAAGATTTAATTAGATGATTTTTTACACATGAAACCACAATTATTTGATCCTATTACGTTAAATAGACTCATAAGTCATAATACTGATTAGTTTTTACGATTTTCCATTTAAGTAGTAACCAGAAAGTAGTGCAGCGCGCGGAAGAATTGTTAAAGATATTGCGCGTATACCGCGTGCTCGAGTGCTTTCTGTATCGGGTCGGTAATCCGTAGAATTTAGATTTTTTAGGTCCTGTTTTATCTTTACTAGCCATATAATTAGAGTGAATGTCAATGCGTCGTGTATTTTTGGAAAACAAAAAGAACATAAGAAGAAATTATGCCGCAGTGTTTACTCCCGGCATTTAAACTCCGCGTCCGATATGCGAGTGCAATCGTGAAATATTCGCTCATAATATTAAATGTGCACTGTGTTCGCTACGTCGCGTTTACACCCGAGTGTGTGGAAATGAATTTGTGAATGAAGAAACAGTTTTGTTGAAGCACAACGCGCGCACCGTACGAGAACAGCCCATCAAAATCTATATTGTTTTCTGTCTTCTAGGCGGCAAGGTGCGAAAATTCCGCCTCCGAGAAGACGACTATACCAAAGATGGCGACTCGTACCGGTGCGCGCGCTGTGACAAGCACTACGACAAGCTGTTCTCGCTGAAGTTCCACGTGAAGACGAAGCACTACAAAATCCCGCGGTTCGTGTGTCCGTACTGCCCCGAGGAGTTCATGACGCCGGCCCCGCTCACCGTGCACAAGCTGCAGCAACACTCCGTCGACGACCGGTTCAAGTGCAACGCCTGCAAGGGCACCTTCAACACCAAGGTGCAGCTCCGCAAACACATCAACAACTTCCACATGCTCGGCGAGAAGTACAAGTGTGAGTTCTGCGAGTACGAGTCCTTCTCCTTCGAGGGTATGTACAAACACAAGTTCAAGCACAAGACCGTGAAGGATTACCACTGCCGCTTCTGTCGCAAGTCCTTCCTGAGGAAGACGACGCTGGACCTCCACGAGCGGATCCACACCGGCGACCGCCGCAAGGTGTGCGCCGTCTGCGGGCAGGCCTTCGTGCAGAAAGCCAGTCTCAACTACCACATGAACAAATACCATCCAGAGGTCAACTTCTAACCGTGCCGTCCATCTGGGGCGAGATGGCGCTCATGCTGCCGGGGAATGCTTCTCAAATCTTGGGATCACAAATGTATATAGCTATTTTGTGGGCCGGAGTAGCGATAGCGAGCCACAACAGTTTCGAAAAAAAAAATAACCATGGAGTTTCGTCATACTTGAAATATTATACTCACTAGAAGTTATAACAATAAATAAAAATTCTTATGGACTGAGGAGCAATCGTGTTGACACAAAAATTAAGTACTGTACGCATTGAATTTGAATGTTTTGGTGAAGGCAGTGTGGATGAAAATGGATGACAATTACAGTGTTATGATAATGAGCTACGACAGAAGATTGTTAGTTGTGTTTAAAAAACAACAATTTCAGTTAATGACAACAAATGTTTATTTCATTGTAATTTTGTATACGGGGAGTAGGTTTTATATTTTTTCAAGTGAATAATGTCAAATTTGGAAGATCATGTGAGTGTTGAAAAAAGGAGATTATCAGGTGACACAGATAGTAAATCGCCGGAAATCATGACGTTGACTTATCATGGTGTCCGTTGATGTTTGTCGGTTACTATTATTCCAAATTCCATGCATTTTATTGCTCACTTTGTTACAATATACTCATCTGGGGTGCTGCGTCTTAAAGCGATATGTTACGGTCGTTATAGCAATATATAAATATATTAATTTAAAAATATATGAAGAGAGAAGATTAGATATTTTGTATGTTTGTTTGTAATGGATAATCTCGAAAACTGTTCAACTGATTTGGCTAATTCTTTCACTAATCGAAACTTATTTTACCACTGAGTGCTATATGTTACTTTTCATGCCATAATGGGCGGTAACGCGAGCCGTAAACGAAAACTAATAATTAATAAAATCAAAGTGCATTTTACTTTTTGATGTATTAAATAAATAACACCGATAACAATGATATTAATGCTATCCATTTGTGAGTGATAAGCAAGTTTGTCAATTTGATGAGGAATAAGGATTGGGTTGGATTGTCCCTGTTTCCAACGAGGAGAGTATTTTGGGTGATGTATATATAAACGGCGAATGTGTAATAATATTATTATCATTTTATTTTTCTGTTAGGTGTTATGACATGTAATTTGTAAATTATATTTACCGCTGTACATTTGTAAATGATTATATTTCTATGTGAAAAAAAAACATAATAAATACTACGCTCTGGCCTGTATCACTTTTATGTTGTGTTCCTATCTATTGTTTGTTAGATACAGAATTTAATGAGAAAAAACTATAGAAATATTCCATTTTGTCGGGACAAAAGCGATACCGTCAAACGCCCTAACTTCTTACGAATTTCGATATATTTTTATTTTGTCGTAAAATATAAGTTTTTATATATTTTTTTTACCGGTTCATTGGTGTGTAATCATGACAAAAGTCCCAAATGTTTTTTTTTAGTTAATTTGGATAAAAAACATGAATTAATAAAACTTTTTGTAGCAGTTTAATAAAGCAAAGTTTTGTCTCAAATTCCTAAAATTACCTAACACATTTAGGTACTTCAAATAAATGTATGATGAGAAACTTCGGATGAGTCAAAATGTAACTTATCAACTAATAAATAAGGTACAAATTTATTAAAATTGTAATTTAAACAGCTCCAAGAATAAGATGTGAGGATTCGTTTATTGTAGTATATTTACATAAACTCATTATATATACACATACGTGTATATTATGCATATATATTTCATTTCCGCGGTATTGTACTGACGCTCTCTATCGTAGTGTGCGTGTGCACTCATGCTGCTCATGCGCACTGTAACCAGTTAGTGAAGGTAGTGGGGCGCATCTCCGGGGATGAAATGATACCTTGAGAATAAATATTGCTAACTGGTAATACAGTTTACTTACCTGTCATGACGGTGACCCGTTGTTGTAAAATTTTCAAATGGAATTATTTGACCTATTGGGCTATTCCTCCTTACGAAACTTCACCGAAAGAATGATTTTTTTGTCACTACTTTGTATCCTTTAGGCGTGATGCTATAATTATAGTCATCGATTTAAAATAAAAACACGGTAATTTTATATTCTTTTTATGTTTAAAACATGACGATCAAGAATTTCATCCCCGGGCAATGTGATATTGGGTTTTTCTACTTAGTATCAGTATAAAATTCGTGCCCTATATGGTGATAGTCACGCCCTTATCAAGTTATGGAACGGATACGCATGGCGAATAGTGGGTGCACCGGCTGGACCTGTGCCCATCCCTTCGGGGACAAAGGCGTGAATGTGTGCGTGTACCTACCTACATAAGTGAAAGCTTTACAAATACCACTCTATGTTTACCGACCTTAAGGGAAAGCAATAGAGATAAAATATTGAATGTCTGGAAATCTTACTCGATATGTGAAACTTAATAACACACTGACACTTCACGTAAGATTTTGTGCCACAATGATACTATTCCGGTCAAAGCGAGCTGCTTAAGCATTATCCTAATAATTAAATATTTTAAATTTCATATTACTTTGTTTTGTAGTGCTCATTCTATAAAATCATCTGTCCTTTTCATCCGGAGTAGAGGATATATTTTTTGTAAAAAGTATATACATCCCATGCGCCATATTGAGTATATATTTATGTTCATTGTATATAAACTGTTCAAGGAACTCAATATAAAAGGTACACTTATTTTAACTATGTTCTATATCAAACTATTTAACTAAACGGTCATGAAAACTTTAAGCTTGGTTTTAGCCTCTATACGAAATTGAAAACGCCAGTTTTTTGATTCATAGGGTCTATGATATACTCTAGTAGACGTGGAGTTTCTTAGCCAAATTCACTTCGAAGATAAATGTTTTACCGAACCTTCATAATGGAATTGTGAACACGAAAATCAAAAGTTGAAATCTTACATCGAAGCAGACTACGAGACTTACCTAATGAGAATTTTATTTCTAGGGCGCGCCGACAATAACGACCAATACTATACGCTAGAGATGGTTCAAGGCCTTGAACAGTACTCGTGCAACATTTGCAAGCGGGTTTTCATGAACTTGCGGAGTGTGAAGGACCACCACCGGTACTTCCACCTCAAGCTGCAGCCGAAACTTAGCGCGTGCTCCCGCTGCGGGGAGAAGGTGGCGGGACACCTGCGCGCCGCCCACCTCGAGCAGGCGCACGGCGTGCCCGCGCCCACCTGCGGCGCCTGCGGCAAGAAGTTCAACAAACCCAACCAGGTGCTGCGGCACCAGAAACATTTCCACATGGGCGAGAAATCATTCAAGTGCCACAGCTGTGACATGATGTTCATTTCAAAATCGTATTTGAAACGGCACGCGATTAAACACTCAACGCAAAGGGAACACAAATGTGAATTCTGTGGCAAAGCGTTTAAATGGCGCAAGAATTTGAAAACGCACATAATGATTCACCTGGACAACCGCCGGCACGCGTGCTCCGTGTGTGACGAGCGGTTCGTCCAACAAGCAAGCCTCAAGTACCACATCACTAAGCGTCACCCGGAGATGGTGTGAACTGCGAAGTGAGTTGACGAAATAAAGCAACAGGTGCTGCTAGGATTCGCTATTGTGGCGGTTAGAAACTTTGTACTACTGGACTTTATTCTGCAATTCTTCAATACATTTGAATTCATATGTGTAGGGACAAACAACATAATATCGATATAATCTAAGATTATGGTAATTGAATCCTGTTTATGAACCTATCAGGTTTATCAGTAGTCAAGTATTAAATTGTAAAGATATCCATCACAAATACACGAACTGTACAAAAGTTACCTATCTTATTCATGTTATAGGTAAATGTGAAAAAAATAGATAACGTCCAGATCCTGGATTAGGGAGAATTTGGTTATGAACAGAGTCACGAATAAAAGTTGTACAAATTAATAGAAATATTTTTGTTATATAGTCAGTAAAAATTTGCCAGGGGCATGATCGGAAGCGGGCTATTGCATGGTAACAGTCAAACAAAAAACAAACACATCACGGTTTTATCTCCGAAGAGGTAGGCAGACTTGCAAATAGGGCATCCACTTTTCATTGTGCATCAACCAAGCTGTGTAATTCCCGTTTCATATTCAAGACTAGCTTTTGCTCAAGGCTCCAGTCGCGTGAATGTCTTTATCCAGTGTAAAAGTCCCATTGTGCACTTTTTCGGGATTAGAAGAAGTCTTCGTCATTTCCTATGGTTCAAATTTGTTCCGTACCAAATTTCATCAAAATCAGTTCAGGGTTTACCCGCGAATATAACACTTAACAGTCACTTTCGCACTGATGTTATCAGTGTGGATGTGTTTCTTGCTTTTTATTTGCGCATCGATCGGTTGGCGACATGTAGGAATGCAGAATTAAAAATATTGTGTTTAACAGTTAATTCGTTTTAAGAGATACGATTAACGAAATGCATCAAATATTAATTGAAGTTTGGTCCATTATGACTATGACGAATTGTAATACATTATACTCACACGTAGGATTTAAATGTATTGATGTATTGTCATTTTTAATTTTGACCAGTATAATGCAATTATTGTTATGATGTTAGCTTACTACTCTCTAATTGTGTCTTATATTGTGTAGCCTATGTCGCCACGGTCTCCATTAAAATAAGATACGTTATTGCGAGGTAACCATTAACTTATAAAGCACAACGTAATGGGTTAATTGTACATTATTGATTTATTAATATATGGTTTCATTTCAATACATTTTGTACTTTTAATACCCCTTGAAGGCCGGACGAACAAAATCCACCATGGTACTAATTAACAATTCATATCCATATGTCTACTTCTGCCGCCAAGCAGCAGTGTGTAATCACTGTTCTGTTCCGGTTCGAAGGACATTGTAGCCAGTGTAACTACTGGACATAATAAGACTTAACTTCTCATGTCTCAGGATGGCGAGCGCAGTGGAATACTAAACAATAATTTGTAATTCAAGGTGTTGGATGGTGTTTCTACTGTTTAATGGCGGTCGTATCGCTTACCATCAGGCGGACGGCAACCTCGTCTCGTCATTCAAAGCAATAAAAAAATGGATCCCAGTAATGTTTGCAAATTAGGATACAACTAATATTACTGCAGGTGTGAGGTGCAACGGCACCTAAATAAAATTCACGTATGTCTGAATATACAGGGTCCTATTTTGATTCGTGTTTGCTTCTGCTAACATTTTGCCAAAAATCATTCAGGTAGCAAATTATCGACAGCTTCAAGACTAAAGTTAACTAAATATATGACTATACCTAAGGGTTGATAAAATTCTTCTTGATGTGACGTATTCATAGCTTAAAAGAAATCAACTATGTTATGGAATCATTGTCTTTATTTTAGAAGTTTAAGTCCATCTCAAGTTCCGTATTGGCTATATTACGATAGCAGAATCCCGAGCTATGTATACCATATTATCACGCCAACTCACGGAGTTTGTAGCAAGAAATTTCGGTTTCGTCTCATACCGTGTAACACCGGAAGAAAGTACATATAGCCGAGAAGGGCGTACCCTGCAGTGTGGCCAGAAAAGATTTTTTGATAAGATAAGATTAAGATTGTAGATGGTGAGTGGTGACGCTTTACTCTTTGAGAACATAAATATTAGAAACATGCGGGCGACAGTTTCGTTGAGATAACAGCTTTGAGGACCACCTGAAGATCCACGCCAGAGGCGGTGTGTCAGAAGGATTATATATAGAGGTTGACGATGAAGCAGCACACGTGAGAAACCACCCGGGCGTCATGCTGATCGATCCGCCATGTCACCTCCCAAACGTGAAACCTGCAGCTAATGCTAACTTTGATATCTTCCTCGGCGATTTCGGCCACGGCGACCATAGAAACTATAAAATAATACAAATTTACCTTACCGATTAAACAGACACTGAACTAAAATATGCATTTATTATTCACTTTGAGTGGTTCGTTATCGCAATTCGTAAAAATCTATTTAGCTACATAATATACTATATACAAGTTGTTATATCTATGACGTTTTGTAGTAGATGTGGGGCTTGTTAGGCAAATTTACTTCGGAGACTTTTTTTTTACCGAACCTTCATAATGGAACTGCGATCATGAAAATCAAACGCTGAAACCTTTCATCGAAGCAGACCACGAGACTCATCAAGAATTTTATTTCTAGGGCGCGAAGACAGTAGCGACCAATATTATACGCTAGAGGTGGTTCAAGGCCTTGATCAGTACTCGTGCAACACTTGCAAGCGGGTTTTCAAAAACTTGGCGTGCATGAAGCAGCATCACAGACATGTGCACCTCAAGCTGCGGCCGAAGCTGCGTTCGTGCTGCCACTGCGGCGTGAAGGTGGCGGGACATCTTCGGGCCGCCCACCTCGAGCAGGCACACGGCGTGCCCGCGCCCGCATGTGGCGCCTGCGGCAAGAAGTTTAATTACCCCAACCAGGTGCTGCGGCATCAGAAACATTTCCACATGGGCGAGAAATCTTTCAAGTGCCAAAGCTGTGACATGATGTTCTCTTCACAAGCGAATTTGACACAACACGCGATTAAACATTCGACGCAACGGGAACACAAGTGTGAATACTGTGGCAAAGCGTTCAAATGGCGGAAGAATTTGACGACCCACATAATGATGCATTTGAATAACCGCCGGCACGTGTGCTCCGCGTGCGACGAGCGGTTCGTCCAACAGACCAGCCTCAAGTACCACATCACCAAACGACATCCGGAGATGGTGTGAAGAATATCAACGATTTAAGACAGCAGCAACAGCAACAGGATTTCTTGTTATGACGGTCACAAATTTTGCTCAGCGGTCTTTATTCTGCAACACTAAAATACATTGAGTTTAATAATGTTTAGGTTCTTAATATTTATAATTTATATTGTTATTATAATTAAATTCCGTTTAAGGATCCTATCAGGTTTATCAATAGTTAAGTATTTAATTCTAAAGATGACCATAAATATGCCCACTGTTAAAAAAGTATCAAGACATAGATACTTGCATCTTTTTTTATTTTATAGGTAAAATTGTACAAAGCTAACAGTGTAGGGCATAATCGATTGTAATCATTGCATTAAAATGACTGATTGGGTTTACATGTAAATAGATTAAATGTATTTGTTTTCGATTATATTTATATCAATTCTTAATGTCAACGTATAATTGACATTGCATTGCATTAATTAATAATTTCAATTATATAAATACTCTTGTAAGACTAGCAATATTTGTAAGAAATATAACACATGATTGCTATCGTTTTTACATATGCGGCTGATTAATCACATTATTCCGACAAAAACTTTGAAACTATAGTTGTAGGCCCTATATACTATATGGCAACTGAGGCATATAAAACCCACTTTTTGAAATCGAAATATTATTCAAAGACGATTGAAATCGTAAAAAAATATTTAATGATTATATATATTATTATAATTAAAACATTTTCCTTATGTACGTACATGATACTAAGCAAAAAATTATCAACACTAATAAACGGGATAGGCAGTTACGGTGCAGTATCGTTGCCCCGTATGCGTTATTGGTGAATAAAACAGCATTTTTTATCACATATGATGTAGTTTCATTGCCAATTTAACTAACCTTAACATATTGTTTCATCTTATATTTATTATTTAAAAATTGTAGTGTTTGTAATGAAAGAAAGATATTAATGTGTAACACTATTGACCTAGCTGTCAAACAATACACATTCACTTTACTAAACTTATACTTAAAATATGCGCAATCCGTAATTCGCAAGAAATATCTATGATATTCACGTTCCTTGATGCCACTGGGGACACATCTATCTGCTGGCTACCTATTGATTGATTTGTTTTGATTTTATGAGAGTCCTCGTATTACTATACTAACAAGGCGATAGTTTTCAATGAATTTCTCTACATATGTTAGGTAATAATCGGGGAATCAATACTCGTGGAGCGTCTATATCACAATTCCTATAAGTACAAGGAATTATTGGTTTTATTTGTGCTCTCTGTATTGCACTCAAAAAGTCTTCTTATTATAGGTAAACGTCAGGTGGACGACTACGTGACCGAGATAGCGGGCGCGGACAAAAAGTACGTGTGTAGAGCGTGTGAGATATCTTACAGTCGCATACACGATCTGCGTTACCACGTCATACGCTCTCATCTGAAACAGAAATTCATCAAATGCTCTCTATGTCCCGAGACGTTCATGTACCACAGTCAACGAAAACTTCACATGTACGAAAATCATTTGACGGACAAACCGGACCAGTTTTGTTGCGGACATTGTCAAAGGCAATTCAGACGGAAGAACACACTAGCGGAACATATGATGGACGTTCATATCCAGAAGAAATGCAAATACTGTGATTTGAAATTTCCGAGGAAAAAATACCTTTTCCATATGAATGAGGAGCATGGGGTCCCTATGCCTACTTGTGGTGTCTGCGGTCTCCGAGCTTTGATGGAGAGCGCATTGGTACGACATCAAAGAAACGTTCATTTGAACGAGAAGAATAAAAAGTGCGATATATGTCGAAAGAGGTTTCACACTATATCAAACTTAAAAGATCACATGATAACTCACAACCAAGACAGAATATTTAAATGTGATGTTTGTGAAAAAAGTTTCGCCAGGAAGGAATGTTTTAAAGCTCATTATAGAATACACACAGGAGAAAGACCGTTTTCTTGTAAGATATGCAAAGCCGCATTTATACAACGTGCTAGTCTAAGATTCCATATGAAAAGTCATCCCGAACCAAGATTAGAAATTATAAACATTAGAGAGAAGAAATAAATATGTAGTTGAAAATAATTTTTGTTTCATTATATAAAATGAATAAATTTAGTATCTCCATTTAATAGGCCGATACAGCATGTGCTTCAAAATAAAACTCGTCGTGACACCTCACACCGAGCAGTGAACACCTTATTGTCTTCCTGTCAGACTTTGGTCAACTTCTAAGGAAAAATTTAAATTGAATCTCATTTAATGGGTAGACCCGCGATATACCTATATATCTGCTTTCAATAACAACCACATATTTCTCAACAGAGAAGTTCTAATATTATAATATTAAAATGTACTCCCTACTAGTTACCAATATATAATATTATGACGCTATTTTAAGCATGAATCGTGATCATCAAGTATCTGCCACGAGCGGCAGACGATGCGACATAAGTTTTCACATTTGTATATTTTATGTACTTGTTTTCAGGTCGTATGTGCGAAGACTACCTATCATTCACCGTAACGGAAAATAATGATTCCAAGAAATATGTTTGTCGCTACTGCAACATGAGTTTTGCCGAAGAAATTTCTTTACGACGTCATCTGCAAACAGCCCATCGTAAGTCAAATGAAAAGTATACTATTAAAGTCCGCAACTTTGTCGAAATCCCACCGGACTTCAAAATTCGTTTAGGCGACATGGAGAATTACTTCTGCGACGTGTGTTCGAAAGAATATCCGAACAAAAATTCTTTGAGAGGTCATATTAATCTCCACCATAGACTGAGAAAGTGTCCAGATTGCGATTTGAAGTTCACGGCGCGCAAACTCAGGATGCACCAACACGAAGCTCATGATATGCAGCTCCCGACGTGCGGAATTTGTGGGTACAAGAGTTCGATTCAAGCAAACGTTACTTTGCACCAGAGAAGGGTACATATGAATGAAAAGAACGTGTCGTGCGATCAATGTGATATGAAGTTCTTCGATCGAATGAACTTGGCGAGGCACAAAATTTCCCACGGCACTGACCGGAAATACGAATGTGCATATTGTCATAAGAAGTATCCGCGGCTCAATACTCTAAAGCTGCACGAAAAGATACACACCAAGGTAAAGGATAAAGTGTGCTCTGAGTGTGGTGAAGGGTTCGTTCAGAAAGCAAGCCTCAATTATCACATGAAGAAACATCACCCAGAGGCTCGATAGCACGAATTTGTATATCTACTACATACAGCTTTTAAATACATTTTAAGTGATTATGAATAGGTATTTTTTTTTATAAATTAGCAACCCAAATAATGTTAATGATTAAAGTTTAAAATATTACGTGGTTTATGTTATTTTATTATAGGTCCATTTCGTGCACTTAATCACAAAAATCAATCATGTACTTACTGGTTGAACTGCTTGCCTCTTCGACGAGAGTGATAGATAAAGGTAGGTAAGGTCCTGTGTAGGTACACAGGACCTTAACCAAAGTAGGTACTTTGGTTAGGAGTTGGGCTTCAATGGTCACCATCAATTTTAAGTGGTACTTTATACAGTAGGTAAGTATAATGACTATCTCGAAATAGTACAGTATGGCCACTATGTCTTGGCCAAATCAAAGTTAGTCACAGCACACGCTCTCTGTATCACACAGTTGCGTGTTGGCCTATACAGACTCGAATTAAAAATTTCAATATCCCATTCGCTGCTTTCCGCCAGTGTTTTCAGGGAGGCCTAAAAAATATCGCGCGTTCCTGTTTAAATACAGCCACAAAAAACGTTTTAATTATGTTATACGGCGTTACTTTTAATTGCCTGGGATATGTAGTGTATAGATTGATGGACGCGACGTGACGGCCCTTCGAAGTATTGGGTGAAAACCAGATTCTATCGAGGGCGCATGAGGGTTTTGGAACGTTATGAAAATAGTTAGTAGGGCATTAAGACAAAAAATGCTTTTTAAAAATTTGAATTTATTTACACAGAAAAAATTGTGTAATGCTTTCAATAGATAAAAGGGCAATGAGTTTTTATTTATTTGTTATGTAGTACGGACACTTTGTCCTCTGATTATTATACTTTCACTGCATAACTTAGACTTCTAACTAGTTTTCTTCGACGCTCGCCTCTCCATCATATGATAGCTTTTCGCGTGCACCGTCAGTGCTCGTTGGTTGCCAAAAGTTCTATGACATGCCTGACAATTCAATACTATAGGTTTAGCCCCGTGTACTTTTACTTCGTGATCGTTTTTCTTCGTGTAGTCGGTGAATTTTTCGCCGCAGTACCCACATTTGCTCCTCTTGCTTAAGCACAGGTGTATAGCTCTTTCATGTTCTTTCTGCTTGACCTTTGTATCGAAAATTTTTGAACAAAATGTACACGCGAACTCGCCAGTTTTGTGTCTGTACGTATGTATCCTTAATATTCGTTTGTTAATAAATCCTTTACCGCAAACCTCGCAAATATAATTTCGGTAATGCATGTTCATGTGTTCCAGTAAAACTTTGAAATTGTTAAATTCGTTTTTACAAATAACACATTTTATGAGATTGTAATCGAAGTTAAATGGCACCATGTGATTTTTTATATCGTTGTGAAAGAATTTTTTGTGCACCGATATTAAATGTTCCTTAAGGGTGTCTAAATTTTCAAAATGATTGTTGCACAGAGAGCATAAAAGCGACGTTATGTCCAATTTGACGATAAAGCTCGGCATGGCTCGATTTTCCATGAAATCTATTTTATTGTCATCGTGCGTTTCCAAAGTGTGATTCTTTAGGTTAACAGCTTCTGGAAACTCTTTATTGCAGAAAGCGCATGCATATCCTATGCTTCCGTATCTTTTAATGGGTGTAGCGTTGGAGCAAAGAAGAATCGTTCTAACATTATGTAAATGTTTGTGGACCTCATTAATTTTCTTTAGTTGTATTTGTCGATCTTCTCTTGGTTCGATGATGATTACTTGTTTCCTCAAAGCAGGTTTCTTAGACCATCTGGTTACACCTAAAACAGATGACATTAATTACACTTCTTTTAATTATCCAAACATCTGTGTGGTGACGCTAAGACACAATCAATCAATACATAAGACAATACAACACCAGTTTTCATTCTAATTGGTTGTCGCCACTCTTCGACCCTTCAGCAATGCCTCTACTATATACTCAAATAATATTCAGTGGAAACGGAGTATATTTTTATTTTATCCTTGAGCTTCTGTTATCGCAGACGGTTGTGAGTAAGATGTAAAGCTGAGAGCACGGGTTCGATCTCTCATGGGATCAGGATTATGTATGTATGTTAGACGTGTTTTTGCAAAATAAACTTGTACTTAACAATAGTGTAGGAACTGAAAGCACCTCATCTTATTAAGTGTAAATGTAATTCATGATAACATAAAAATAATAATAATAAAACTGTTCCCGTATCAATGTACCATGGCCAAAGGAAATTAAAAAAAAAACATATGCCGTACCGAAAGGTAAGTAGATTACAGTCCAAACATGATCACTAACCAAAGAGGCTGCTGCTCGCCGTCCGCCAACAGAATACGCCACCTTACTTTACTGTACGTATCTAGTATCTTTGGAATGGTAAATTTATTTTATATGAAGGACATATTAATTGAAGCATTCGTTTAGCACAATAAAAACAAATAAAGCTAAAGTAAATACATCGACCACCATAATGTTAGACCATATGCACAGCCTTTTTATGTTCAATCATTTTACTTCTAATCATGAAGCTGGAGCTGCAAAATTCACATAAAAAGTTTTTGTAATGTTCCTTCATGTGATCTTGAAGGTCCGGAAACTCATTCATGTCAGTAGAACATATCGCACATAGCAGCGTTCCTTCATATTTAAATGGTACTATTTGGTTCTTAATTTGTTTATGAATCAATTCTTCATGCACCGTACGCAAGTGATCCATCAACTCTTGTAAACCATCAATGTTTTCTTTACAAATATTACAGCGTAGTGAGGTTACGTCTAAGTATACTATATGTTTTGATAATGATCTCTGAGAGAAAAATTCAGGTCTGTCTTTAGAATGTGTTGCAAATGTATGATTTTTCAATTCAGTCGGATTTTGGAACTGATCGAGGCAATAGCTGCAAGCGAAGCGGGTGCCAACTCGACAACGCATCGGCGTCGCATTGGAACATTTGAGTACCGTTCTAATGTTGTCAAAATGCCAATCTAACTCTGTAAGGCGTTTCTGGTGAGAAATCCTTTGCTGTCTTTCTCTGATAGATGGTAGAGATTTGCTTCCGACTGGCCGTATAGTGATGACTGAACAAAAGTTAAGTTTTTTGTCAAGAGTCAGTTTCGTTGGGCCATCTACACATACACTCGAGGATTCTCTTCGCTCCTTGCTCCTAGGTGTCACGCCTGACCGATCTGTAAAAATGTGGGACGTTTATTAACTACTCTTTTAGTAAGCAGGTACTTACGAGTTTTTGACTATAAGTATGTTCCATAATTTTGTATTCGAGTGACGAAGTTATGAGAATATTATTATTTATTTTTTTGTAGATGACATTCAGGAAAATAAAAATAAGAAATATATGCATTTAATTACCTATTCATTATTTACTGTGATGGTAAGGGAACATTCGATAGCGCATTTTATTTAAGAATAGAAAAAAGCGTTTCTCGGTCATAAAAAAACCACTGATTAAATTGCAACATATTTAATAGAAGAATTAACAAAGACATGTTTGTTTTTGCATTACAACACAAAAAATAACAAAACATAGATGGTGGGCCATGTTGGGACCGTGGATGCTTAACATGGCCTGCAATATTATATTTCCTAACGTAAGTATGAATGTTATGAACATTTAAGTACGAGTTTCTTAAAACATATTGAAAAATAGTTTTATTTTTAAAAAGTAATAATTACATTTAGACTTAGGCGTGGTCTTTAATCAAAAGTTCCAAAGTTAATGTTGTATCATTAAAAAAATAGGAATACAATTTTAAAGTTTTATTAATGGAAAAATTTACTTAGTTACAGTCGCCATGTATTGCGGAATTAATTATCTTCATAATGGAAATGCCTTTGGAACCAGTGGCACGTTCAGCGTCGTTTCTGGTCGCAGACACATAAATCCATACTTTGAAACGGTTTGGAGTATTTATGGGATTTTGGAAACTGAGCTATTTTAGGATACAGTCTATATTTGGTTACATTATCTTATAATAATCTATTTAACATAATATGTTATACATTTGAGTATAAATTAACCCTATGATGATATTAAGAATTACAATTAACACTAAATTTAGTAGACTTAGGCCCTATTGTGGGCCATAATAATATTTTAATATTACAACAAGTTATAATTTATGAAATAAATATTCTTACAATTATGAAAAAAAAATCAACTACTACAGAATATTATTATTTATTTAGAGTATGTCGTTGGCGGCTGCACTATTATTACCTGTGTCATAGCCGCCAGCGTCCTTCACCCTAAGTAGTTTAATATTATAGTTAAATAATTCATTAAATTTAAAAAGTACATGTAGCTATAATAGCTGTTATATAGAGATCATTTTTAAGTAAAGATAAAACTTTATATTACACTATAACTAGGTTTATGGTACCTTTTATTTACATTTTAATTTGTGTGTGTGTGTGTGCGTGAGCGCACGCGCGCGCAGATTCTTGTGAAGTATAATTGCTACAATGAAGAGCCGAATAAGCGTTAGTACGGAAAAAATTTAATGAAAACAAAATAAGTGTTAGCATAAAAATATTTCTATAAGGGCATTCGGGACGTGACGTAGATTTTATTATATAAACGCAGACCGTGAGGGAGATGGACATCTGACCGATCCAGAGGACGATATCAGTGAACTAGCTTTTCAGAACTGCACAAGACCGTAGTTCTGTCTTCGCTGACTTCGTTGCGTTCTCCTTCCTCTAGACCCTACTAAAAGTTGCGGCCTGAGTGCCGACGAATAACGGTAACATATACTTAAATGGTTCATTTCAACCCATATTAGTTGATATCTCCATCCTCTCCCAGTAACCGTCTCGAGCTGCGGTTAGTAACCCGTTAGTGGGTTGCCGTCAGCATAGTCACTTAGTTTTAAAGGGTGGAGCGTGTCTGAACCTGACACCCAAAAGTCCGAAAGTGTTTGTTTGTATAAGCTGCCCCTTGCCAGCCTAACAAAAGTCATCTCGAATAAAAAAAAGACAACAGATGGGCGTAGTTCCTCATTGAGCCTCATACCGTTGCCTAATTTACTTATTACAATTGTAGGTAAATTTATTCCCTCATTATCGATGATAATGTCTTCATTACTTCAAATGATATTGACAAAAAATGATTTTTTCTAGTGGAAGCTAACTTTACAATGCCAATAGTGCGTGTGTGTGGCATTGTGCCACATAAATTTTATACAATTTTATCATGTTTAGATCTCATGTGACCTCTCCAACTGCATTTCTGTATAAAAGCTTGGCCGCAAACTGAACATGCGTATCTCCTATCGTCCTTATGAATCCTCATATGGAGAGTTAAAGTGGACTTTGTCACATAACTCTTCAGACACACCATGCATTTGTATTTCTTAATCCCGGTGTGCTTCGGCATGTGTTTCTCTAGTGCGCTCTTTCCAAAGAATTCCATGTCGCACTCTGGACACTTATGCGGTCGCTCCAGAAGATGGTATTTCTTTGTATGATTTCTCAATAATCTTTGATTTTTAAAGGTTCGCTCACAAGCCTGGCATTTCAACACAACTGGCGGCATTCCGTGCTTTTCTATCATATGCTCGATCTTCTTCCAGTAGTCCCGGAATCTTTCGTCGCAATACTTACATTTGTTCCGTTTGTCCAATCCCTTATGTACTGAACGAACATGCATCAACTTATTTTGTAAAGTATAGAATATTTTATTGCAAATATTGCATTTGTACTCTCCGTCTCCATGGCGTTTAACGTGGCTCATGTACAGTCGCTTCATGACGAACGCGGCTCCACATAACTTGCAAACGTAATTTTGATAATGAACGTTCATGTGTTCCTGAAGCAGCTTAAACGTTAAGAAGCTCACGTAACAAACTGCACATTGAAATTGTTCCGTGTCAAATCTGAAAGGGAGAAGTTGATTCTTGGCGTCACTGTACACTTCCTTATTATGTACGGTTTTTAGATGAGCTACCATATCCTCCATTTTTGGCACATCCATATCGCAAAGTGCGCAATTCAAGTGAGTGATGTCGAGTTTAACTACATGTTCGATGTATTTTTTGGTAACGGATTTGATAAGATCGTCGCTGTTGTGTTCTATTAAGAAGTGTTTTTTGAGTTCAGCTGACTCTGAAAAATACTTGGGACAAAAAGAGCACCCGTATCCACGACTGTCCTTAAATCTAATGGGATTTGTGTTAGTGTAAAGCAGAAGATTTTGAAGATTCGCTCTGTTTTTCATAGTCTCTGTTGCTGACTCTTCAGACTCCAAACGTTCGATCCTCTTCTTCGAGGTAAATAATATGCTAAGTACTGTCTTCCCAAATGTTTTAGAGTTTTCCAGACACATGGGTGTTTCTCTTGGATCATCTACAAATAGAATTGTTTATATTACTTTATTATTTTTAAATTTTGTTTATATGTTTATTATAACTGATGGCGTTCATGCCAATAAAGCTTGAAATAAGATTTGTAATGTCCATATTAAAAGTAGGAATACACTAAAATTATAACAATCTAACATTAACATATATGTCTCAAGGTGACGTACATTATACTTAGGAGAATGCTACGCAGTGCTTTGTAATTTGAAGTTATAATTAAGATAGAGTTGCTATTGTTTTTGGGCGGTTGTATCGCTTACCGTCAAGAAATGGTTTGAAAATCTCTTGTTTCAGTTGTATAAAAATTTTGAAAATACTTTATCCGGTATAAAAGTTTTATTGTAGTTTATATAAGCTTAGTTTACCGGGAGAAAAAATAACCGATTTGTGAATTTAAGACATAAGGTCGCGTGTACCAAATCCGTTTAACAATATGTGCGTTTACTTCTACCAAACAGCCAAACATTTTAACAAACTATAGCTTATCTTTTTTGTAATAATTAATAAAATATGTACATCAAACATATTTTTGATACATGATCGAGGCATTGTGCGCAATTCTTCTTTGATATGGCTTGTAGCAAGTTTAGAGGCTACTAGGCATAAGCACGCGTTAAAAATTTCTTTGAAGATTTTTTATTAGTAATTGCATCAGCTATTTCTTAGCTAACAGATATCCGGGATATTATTTTAATGTAATCGCAAGCCTAAACCGTGTGGATGCCCTCCTCTTTGGCAAGTAGTATTCTCGACCTATTTGCCATTTTCCCGTGCATATTTAAAAGCACATTGACTGTAAATCAAGGCTCAAACTGAATTGCTTGGTAGCAGTTTTACACCGGGGACTAACTGGGTTTGCAGTTGTATACTTATAATAGCCACTATAAATGTAATTAGGGTCTTCTCAATAACCTTGTAATATGGTTATAACAGTGTGAGGTTACCCTAACCAATTACTTATAGATCATACTTACACCATTAAAAAATATCTAGCTAATATTTGTAAGTAGTCTAAAAATGTAAGCTTCTGTTAAGTGGTATCTTGTCAATTACATTTATTGTTGTTATTGTATCCAGGTGTAGAAATTCATAAACTCACTTTTGAAAGAAAATATTTGGTCATTACCATACTTAACATAACAAGTTTCTAAAGAAACTTGATGTAGAGAAAAAAACTTTAATGTAAGTAATTTATTGCAGTTAAAACAAAAAAATAACACCTATAACTTCACACATCTTCTCCGTGTTTATTCCTGACATGAGCCCTCCAGCTACATTTTTGAACAAACGCTTGTCCACAATGTTCACATTTGAATCTTCTATCGTTATTGTGAATCCTCATGTGTTCTATTAAGGTTTTCCTTCTTCCGTAAGATTTAAGACACACTTGGCATTGAAATTCTCTTTCCCCAGAATGAGTCACCATGTGATTCTTCAATTTGGTCCAAGAGAAAAAGGCTTTATCACATTCGGAACATTCATGTGGCTTATCCATCAGATGATCTTTTCTCATGTGAGTCCCGTAGCGAGTGCTGTCCGTGAATTTTCTGTCGCAAGCATTGCATTTGTATACAGGAAGAGGAATCCCGTGCGCTTTGGCCATGTGTTCATTTTTATATCTGTTATTGCGAAACCTTTCTAAACAGTATGGACATTTGTGCCGCTTCTCGTCATAGTGTGTCATTTCATGCATCTTTCTTTTGTGGTTGCTGTTGAACACCTTAGGGCAAAGTTCACACTTGAACTCGCCCGTTTCGTGTGTTTTTTTATGGTTGGCAAGATTCTTTTCGTTAATGAACCCTGCTCCGCATATGTTACATTCGTAATTTCGAAAATGAGAATTCATATGTAGAAGCAGCGGTTTAAATTTCAAAAATTCAGTTTCACAAATACAACATCGGAATATATTATCACTATAAAATTTAAACGGAATTATATGACCATTCGTGTCACTAACCAAATTCTTCTTATGTTTTTCTTTCAAATGTTTTACTACTTGATCTATTGATTCTATGTCATCGTTGCAAAGTCTACATTGCAATGACGTTATGTCAAGTTTCACTATGAATTCCCGTAAAGATTGTTTCATGAACTTCGCTCGAGTGGTATCTTTGTGAACTGATAGTGTATGTTCCTTCAATAAGGCTGGTTCTTTAAATCCTTCGTCGCAGTAACAGCAACAGTAGCCGATCACATGGAACCGTCCTATTGGAGTCGCATTAGTGCAACTCAATATTTCTCTAATGTTTAGCAAATGTCTGTCTGATTTCTTGTACGTCATAATTTTGGTTTCTCTGTTTGCTGCTTTTGTTTCTAACTTTTTCTTTGTGCAGAATATAATCTTGAATTTTTTTGAGATGTGTTCAACTTTTGGTTTACCTACAAAGAAAAGGAGTATTGAATAATTTTTGTTTCTTTATTTGTTATACAATGATATTGTAATGATTGGTGGTGATGTTGTTCGAAATATAAGAGTTCAAGCGATAATTACAATTTAAGGTATATGATGGATCTGATAAAAACAGAAGATGTCTTTCTGTTTTTCTTGCTATGATGAAATTAATTTTACCATTTATAATATCTACAAATAGAATTGCGTCATATATTGTTCTACGTAATTAGAATAAAATTATGATGCCTTTGACATCAAGAAAGGTAATCCTGATCACGGATTATTGTTTCGAATGCGGAATGTGGATCAAGAAGATTTTAGTAAACTCGTGGCTACTCTTAGTTTTATTACTTGACCAAATCACATGCTTTATAACGTAATGGTTTCATTTAATAGCGCCCGTGAGCCTATTTTGAACCACAATACGACAGTTTGAACATTGCGCGCGTGTAAACATCGAATGGTAAATCTTGTAACCATAGATAAGCATGTATCAAAATCTATGGAAAACGGCAGCACCTGTCTCTAGACGTGGGGTTTTTTTTTATTGCTTTGAATGACATGAAGAGCTTGCTGTTCGCCTGATGGTAAGCGATACGATCGCCCATAACCAGTAGAAACACCATCCAACACCTTGAATTATAAAGTATTGTTTGGTATTCCACTGCGCTCGCCATCCTAAGACATGAGATGTTAAGTGTTATTACGTCCAGTAGATACATTAGCTACAATGTCTTGGAAAACAACAGTGACTACACACAGCTGCTTGGCGGCAGAAATAGACATTGCGGTGGTCACAGACCACCAATGAAAAGTGTATCGTCTAATGAATTATACACAAACGAACACCGTTTACAGATCGAAAATCAATGATTTATTACATTGTTTATGACACATATCGTATATATAATTGAGAATTGCGCGTCTTAACGCGCCGACGCATAAGGTTCTAGGACAGCTGTCAAAACTGACAGCTCCGATGTTGCGATAATTGACGAACCAGGAAGAGTTAAATTACTCTATGCGAATACTATACTATAATGCGAAAATTCGTGGTAGGGATAAAGAAAATAATTTTATACGAACACAACATTCAATTTCTTATTTATCACATCTCGTTTTTTGTAGGGTGCCACATAGAAAACCAAGTTGGTTGCCAACACATACCACGCCGCCACTAGTTTTGCCATTTGAAAATGTTCATAGTGTTAATACCATATTTAATTCCAATAAACTAATAGAAGAGTTTGTTTTTTCATCAATAAATGGCTGAGAAAACGATTTACGTACATAGCTAATCAACGTGGAATGACGATCGCATCTAACTCGCCTAAGATGGTCTTCTGGGTTTGCGATCATCGTGGTAGAAATATTTTATTCTTAAAGCTAACTTTCCGACTTTCGTCACACTACAGCTTAAAGCGGTAGCTCTAACCCCGCATCAATAAAAAATAAAATAAAATAAAAAAAAAAAATAAAAATGCTTTATTCATCACGTAGGCGAACATAGTTGCACTTATGATAAGTCAAGGTACATGAGAATATTCAATTATTACTTAATTAGATTAGCTTATATAAACAAAGACAATAAAATAAATGAAAAATATACTTAGTAACAAAGAAGCCAGCTCGGGCTGGCAGGGAAGAAGAAATAAAATTATGTATGTATGTATTTTTAAATAAGCAATAAGGGAGAAACGCGTCGCGATCCTCACCGGTGAGGACAATAAAAGCCCTAACCTAGCTAACCTACCAGCCTTTCACTAACTACCTAAGCGATGACTACCCGAAGAAGAAAGGCAGAAAGAAACTCCGGGCTTTATTTTTGTCATCAATTGTCTATTCATTTATAATATTGTTATTAAATATATATATATTTTTTAATAAGTCTTTTCTATACAAAGTCTGATTAATTATATAAGCTAATACACGCACATCACCGTAAAATTGCGGAGAAAATCCACATAAAAGTATTTAGCAATAACTAAAAACTAAGGAAAAAACAATAATACTAAAAAATTATAAAAACTATGAAACAGTCAGTGTACAGCGTGCATACGCCTACATTTACAAACATAATATTTTCATTTCATATTTTGTCGCAGATCTTGGTCAATATAATTAAGATTATAAATTTTAAGGCTGGTGCAACAAAATGATCGGTCGGTCGTCTATTATACATTGATAATTCAATGAGTCAATATAAAATAAAATATGTCACATAAATTTAAAACTGTTACCCAGTATAATGTCAAAATTGTAGAAAGGTACACATGAGACGTTTATGTAGTTAATTTATAATATTGGCGTTAACATAGGGTTGGACAGGGTGTGCAGGACTGTTTTTCCAAACCGTCTGATCATCGAGGTAATCCTTTACATTATAATACCCCTTTGACATTAATTCGCGCTTAACATGACACTTAAATTTGTAGCCGGGCAGATTGGTTATTTCAAGAGGGATTTTATTATAGAATTTGATACAATTCGCTAGATAAGATTTATTTGTTTTACAGAGCCGGAAATTTGGAACAACTAGTTTATTCTTATTTCTAGTGTTCAAACAGTGCAAGTCACTGTTTTTCATAAAAGTACCTAGGTTCTTACGGACATACATAATATTTTGAAAAATGTATTCAGCTGGCAAAGTCAGTATATTCACCTCCTTAAACAGTTCTCTAAGGGAATCGCGAGACCGAAGGTTATAAATTGCACGAATCGCTCTTTTCTGTAAAATAAAAATGGTCTGCAGATCTACTGCAGTACCCCACAGAAGAATGCAATAAGACATAATGCTGTGGAAGTAAGCGAAATATACTAACCTTGCCGTAGCCACATCAGTTAAATATCTGATCTTCCTAATAGCAAAGACTGCAGAACTCAATTTACTCGAAATTCTTTGAATGTGGGGTCCCCATTGTAATTTCCTATCGATAGAAACCCCAAGGAAGACTGTAGAGGGTACTAATTCTAGTTTATTCCCGTCTAAATCAATATCAGTTCCATTAATCTTGTTCAGTAACGAGAATCGAACACATTTAGTTTTTGCTGCATTTAATAGAAGATTATTGGCAGAAAACCAGTCAGAAATCAATTTAAATACTTTATTTGGCTCTACAAAATTTCCTTCCCTTCTATTTAGTTTAAATATTAGTGAAGTGTCGTCAGCGAATAATACAACTTCAGCCATTTTGTTAATAATGTACGGTAGATCATTAATATAAACTAAAAACAGAAATGGTCCCAAAATTGAACCCTGGGGACCCCAATCCCAACTGTGGACCCTGCAGAGGAAACGTTGTTGATAAAAACTTTTGTTTCCGACCCGATAAATATGAAGATATTAGTTTAAGCCCCACTCCCTAATGCCGTAATAGTGGAGCTTTAAAATGAGGGTTCCATGATCAACGCAATCGAACGCCTTGGAAAGATCACAAAATACCCCTAAAGCATCCTGCGATCCCTCCCAGGCATCCAACACAGCTTTAACTAATGCACGTCCTGCATCTTGCGTGGACCTACCCTTTGTAAAACCGAATTGCCTGTCATGTAGAATCTCATTTTTATTAAAGAACACCAGCATTTGATTAAGCATTAACTTTTCGAATATTTTACTTAAAGCTGGTAAAATAGAAATAGGCCTATAATTGGAGGGGGTGTTGGAGCAACCAGTTTTAAAAATTGGTACTACTTTACTTATCTTCATAAGATCAGGGAATATGCCGTCTCTTATGCAGCAATTAAAAATATCAGAAAGGATTGGGGCGATGCTAACTATCACTGACTGCAACGCTTTAACAGACAAACCCCAAAGATCTTCAGTACTCTTCATGTTTAAGCTCCTGAATACTTTTATAACATCATAATGAGTAACACATTCAAATTCGAAATTTGGAATTGATAAATCTAAATATTGTTTTAAGAATGACTCAGCTGCCTCTGGTGAGGATGGCAGACATTTTGTCGTCTCAAATGGTATGTTATTGAAAAACTTTTCGAAGTAATTAGCCACAGAATTATTGTCTGAAACTAGTTCGTCATTAATGTTTAATACAATCTTGTCATTACACTTAGTTTTGCCAGTTTCAGTATTAATTATTCTCCAAGTTGTTTTAATTTTATTATCCGATTTTTTTATATTTCTACTAATATAAGCAGCTTTGGCATACCTACATACACTTTTAAAAATTTTAGAGTATGTTCTTACATAATTAGTAAATTTGACATCAGGTGTAAAGGACCTTCTGTCATATAATTCGTATAGAACATCTCTACTACGCCTAATACCTTTGGTTGCCCAAGCACTGAAAGATATTTTATTTTTTAGTGTTACTGATTTTACACTACATGTTTTATTGAATACATTTGTCACACTATTTAATAATGTTTCAAACATATTATTTGGGTTGTCCGAGTCGCAAGTCAGCATAGGCAGCACGGAATTAAGTTTTGTGCTAAATTTCTGCAAATTACGTAGGGATAGTGGTCTAAATTTAATAATGTTTTTACTTCTTTGTTTTACACAATTAAGTTTGACCATTTGACAAGTATGGTCTGAGCGAACACCGGTTAATAATTCTTTATAGTCAATTTTAAAATTTGAGATAACATTATCAATACACGTGGCCGAAGTTGTAGTTAGTCTAGTTGGCTCGAGAAAGTGACAGTTAAGATTAAATGATTGGAGCAAAGTCAAAAATAAACTTTTGTCTGTTGTATCTATCAGTAAATCTATATTAAAGTCTCCGCAGACTAAAATCTTACTATGCATCTTAAGTTTTTTTAGAATATCCTCCATTTTAGAGATAAAAGCTAATATGTTGGATGAAGGAGGCCTATATACACACAATATGATATAATCACTAGTCTCTGCACATGAGACCTCACACACTCGTTCAACAGAAAGTTTTGTTATATCTTGTCTATCCTTGTAAGAGATACCATCCTTGATGAGGATCATGGTGCCTCCACCTTCTGCTGAAATCCTAATAAACGAGCTGGCAACTCTGTAGCCATTGACACTAAACGCCATTCTATCTGGTTTCAACCATGTCTCAGTAAAACATAAAATATCAACATTATACCTTTCCACAAATAACTCAATGTCAAAAGTTTGCCAGAGAAACGATTTATGTTTTGGTGGGTTAACATTAAAAACAAGTCATCTTCCTCTGTTGTCATACTTAAATGTTTAAATTATTGACTACAATAGTATTAGTAGTACTACTAAAACATGTAGTAATTGAGGACTTCGTCCTAGTACTTATGACTGTCTTAATATTATATGCTAACAATGTAGCTATAGAATGTCTACAAGTATTTGTCAGATACACTGTATCCCTAGTCAAACTTAAACTACATTTTTCAATAAAATTACTGACGTCCAAAAATATAAATTTATCACTGTAATGGTTTACTAAAAAGTGCATCTGCTTATTAAGTGTGTGAATATGATTGTTTACTCTATCTGATACATTTGATAAGTAAGGAAATGCACAAAGTATTATTTTTTGACAATTAAGGCTGATCATAGAGCCTATGCTACTCGATATGTCATTTTTAGTTAAATTAAAGCTATTTCCTACTAATATTGCAATACAAGAGTCAGGAGTATATGTCTTGCTAACAACTTGTTTAATAATATTTTTATAGAGCATTCCTGGGAAACAGTAACTCATAGCGGAGTGCTCTAGGCTATTGCTCAGCGATGACCCAAAGCCCCTTCCGAAGTTGTCAGAGAACACAATAGTGGGAGAAACATTACATGAAGCCTTTGTTGTTGAGGCACAGCTCTCATCTGCCTGGGAGTTCCCCGGGCCAGTGCTCTGAGAGACAATAAGGCCAGGCATGTCCGTCTCAACCACAGATTTGGTGTGTACTGACTCAGCACTATTAGTCAAGGAATAATTACTACTATTAGTATTAGAATCATCAATATCTATCTCAATATATATTTTCAGGAGGCAAGGTTGAGTGTGAATAACGCCCTCGTCAGGTTTCATCCTCTCTCCTCTCACCTACACGTGCTCCGCTTGGTACTAGTTTTTCGCCTGGAGTCAAAGTGCGTTTGGCGCAAAGCGACGAAACCGACCACACACTCGCTGTGCACGCGCAGTGTACTATCTCGTCCTGTAGCGATTATAGTCATTTATTTTGGTTTAGTTTTTCATTCAATTCTCTTTTTACATTAAGTTGATATCCACAAAGATGTCATAATTATTGAAAGTATCTCAGGCAGCCATCATAGTAACTTCAATTCAGATCATTTTGTAGTAGATGAAACGGCTAACCGAATAAAACGACAGTGTTGATAGCACTCGCAGAGCCACTGCTTGCCGCGCCGCGTGCGACGACCTCCACAGGCTGCGCTCGTGTGCGATACAGGATTAACGGATGGAATTTTGCACACAACTAATGGGGGATGATTAATGTAAGATGCAGTCCCGGATCTTGAATTTTTTGGAGACGGAGCAAAATCTGGATAATGTCGCCCCCGACCACCTATACTTTTTAACTTTGTCATCATCATCGTCATCATTTCGCGCCTCGCGGGGAATAATTTACGTGTGTAATGTTCTGGATGTCTCAGTAATCAAAGTTGCGTTAATTATGAGTTGTCTATTCGTCTGACAAGTTTGGATTTGCCGCCCTCTGAATTCGCCGCCCGGGTCATGGGCCCCGGCTTGCCCCCCCATAGATCCGGGGCTGGTAAGATGTTATTAATTACAGGTTACCGGATAAAATTGTAGTCCCGGGCTAATAATGAACAGAAAAACCTAATGCCATATTACTCGGCCTGGATCGAAACGAAGATGTTAATGTGACATTTAACCGAAATAACTGGAATAAGTAAGTTGTCCAAGTAAACGAAATTGCAAGTCTTTGTTAGTTGGATCAATTTTTACATATATGTATACACATACTACGATCACATATTTTTCCCTTTTCATAGGGTAGACAGAAGTGTAGAAACTAAGCGCAAAAGTCGTACAGAATGCGCGATGCTACTATGCCATCTAACCTATTTAATACTAACAGAAAAAAAAAATATTAAAAATATATTTAACGCCTTCTAAAACCATAAAAACCATTAAAAATAATACATAAACAAATATACGAAACAATGTATAACTTTAATTAGGCAACTCCGAAATTGGCAACTAATAGACACCAATAGTTTTTATTCCAAAAAAAAAAAGAAATAGTGTATATAGAAAAGTGTCTTTTCTATATAGTACCTGTACCTTTTCTATATACATGCGCAGCTAGAATTTTTGTTTATATAAAAATGAAAAAGCTTTGAAGAGTTAAAATGTTCATTCATCCCGCAGAAACAGAACACATAATAAGTAACAAATACCATTAGAAATTTGGCATTATGTTCATTAATTCACGATTGACTAATGAACACTAGAAAACCGTAATTATGAATCCATGTAACTTGATCAAAATATTCTCTTTTTTTAGGAATAATTTTGTCTTTTATTTGTCTGAAATCAGCTTACAAAGCTGTTTTCTGTTCTTAGTAATAAAAAACAAGTGGTGTATATTGAATATTAAATTACTTTTTGTCTTTTAGTGTTTTCGAAGGCGGTAAACTTTCTCGTTAAAATGTTTTTTTTCAAGTGCAGTCATTAGAGATGGGTAATGGGTATAACCCCTGTTATTTCCAATTGGTTAAAAAGCTTTTGCCGCACGTATTATTATGTATATAGAATTTATTTGAGAAACATAATATCTACATAATCAGAGTACACACACTAATTCTATATGGACATTTATTCTTCTATTTTTATACATAGTATAGGTAGGTAATAATATTATGCATGTACGAGTATAAATATCGAAGGTGCTGATTGTTGACAAATGCATTACTTTAAGAAGACTGAATAAAACTTGACCTAACATTTCCAATCAGATTGTACAACTAGGATAGGAAAATTCGAAAAAAAAAATACAAAGCTCTTATTATCTTATTTTGTGTGAACACGACTATAATTTATGATCGGAACCATGGATTTGCGTAAGTACTTAATTGTTAATTTTTCGTGTCATTAATTTTAATCCTGATTTGTAAGTTAAGACGTAAAGGACAGCTACTTTATTATTTGAAAATTGAAAATAGATGTTAATGAATATTTCAAATTTTTTACACACATAAGTACCACGTATTAAATAAACAAATTATACTATTTCGTCGTGCTTATTCCTCATATGTTTTCGCCAGTTACATTTTTTTTGGAACGGCTCCTCACAATGTTTGCATTTATATTTCTGAACAGCGGTATGGATTTTCTTGTGACAATTCAATGTCTTCTGCCTCCCAAAAGATTTCAAGCATACTTCGCAGCGAAAGGCTCTGGACTTTGTGTGTATCACTACGTGATTCTTCAAGCCAGTGGTGGAGAAGAACTTCTTGTCACATTCTGTGCATTTATGTGGGCGCTCCATTAAGTGATCGCGCCTGGTGTGAATGTTTAGTGATTTACGACTGTTAAACACTTTATCACACGCCTGACATATTGGTGTCAGATTTTTAACACCGTGCACTTCTGTTAAATGAGCCTCCTTTTTCCAGTAATCTTTGAACGGTTCACAGCAGTAGCCACATTTGTAGTACTGTCCACAATGCGTGTGTTGGGTGCGTTCATGAATCTTTTTCTTTATATGAGTGTCGAGTATCTTCGGGCAGTGGGCGCATCTGTAGGAGCCAGTCCTGTGCCTCTCGGAATGTTGCGCTAGACTGTTCCTGTTTACAAATCCAAGGTCACAAGTGGTACATACAAAGTTTCTATAGTGTTTATGCATGTGGCTGACTAACACTCGGAATTTAGTAAAATCGCTTGAACAGATTGAACATTTCAGTATATCTCCTTCCAATTTGAATGGGAAAATGTGGTTTTTTATCTCGGTGAATATATTGATATCATGTTTTTTGTTCAGGTGATTCATAAATTCTTCTAAAGTGTCGATGTCGCTGCTACAAAGCTTGCAACGTAGAGAAGTGATATCAAGTTTCACAAGGTAATCCGACGTATTCATATTCTTCATGAAGTTTGCTTGAGAGACATCTGTGTGTGTTTCCAGGGTATGTTTTTTGAGCTGTGTGGCCTGTTGGTATTGTTCCTCGCAATAACAGCAAGTGTATCCAATTCCACCATATTTTCGTATTGGAGTTGCATTTGAGCATAATAAAATCTGAGTTATATTGTGACGATGTTTCACTATTTCTGCTTTTGGCGCTGTATTTGATTCACCCTCTGTTGAGAGATTGAATTTCACTGCTTCATTATTTTCAGGTACACTTTTTGTAATATCGTTTTGCCGCCCACCTACAAATAAAGGAAAATACCTTATTTACAGACGTATTTTTGAATGTTGGTAAGTAAGAAATAAAAAACTAATTACAAGCAATAAACAACAAAGAAAAGCGACTTTTAGAACCACTACAAAATATTTGACTTCATATATGAGTTAATAAGAAATTATTAAAATTTCAGCCAGGTAATCTTTTTTTCAATTCTAGTTTTAATGATTAAAAGTTATTTTTAATGTTGGTACCTAATTAAGAAGTATAATGCAGAAATATTTATTTAATTCAGACCATGGGTTAAAAAATGATCACAATATAAACTTTTTTACGACAAATAGCACACCTCTCTCCTTTGGAGGTGTTTAAAAAAAAGAAGTATTTTATTTCAATAATTTAATTTAGTCACTATTAATCCTATTTCTCTATACAATTATGAATACTGATATGCTTATGTAAAAGCTTCTGTATTAGTTATATTTGTCGTGCTTCCTCATGTGATGCCTTAGGCTGCCCTTTGCTCCAAATTTTTTAAGACACACGCCGCATTGAAACTCTCTCTGCCCTGTATGCCGCACCATGTGCTCTTTCAATTGTTCTGATCTAAAGAAACTTTTATCACATTGAGTACATTTGTGACTCCTCTCCATCAAATGATCTCTTTTAATATGAACCCTGAACACTTTGCGGATTTTAAATGTTTTATCGCACGCTTGGCATTTGTATATGACTTGCGGTACCCCATGCATTGCCGTTAAATGCATTTCTTTTTTTCTACTAGTCTTAAAAGCTTCGCTGCAGTATCCACATTTATACTGTTTATTATCCACATGTCTGTGTGTTTTTTCGTGGTTCGTTTTCTGCCTCAAATTACTCAGAACCTTAGGACAGTAGGTGCACGTGAACGATCCGGTTTCATGGCTCAATGAGTGCCCTTTTAAAGCGCTATGGTTGACGAATCCAGCATCGCACACTGAACATATAAAATTCCTATAATGTGTGCTGGTGTGTTCCATCAACTTTTTGAAACTATTAAACACGTGTTCGCAAATTGCACAGCGCAATGTTTCACTGTCAAATTTAAACGGAAGGATTCTGTTTTTTATATTTCTGAATATTTTTTTCTCGTGTATATTCTTAAGGTGTTCCATCAACTCATCTAGAGTTTCTATATTGCTGTTGCAAAGTTTACATCGGAGAGAAGTTATGTCTAATTTCACTATATAGTGATGTAAGTTGTCGCTGTTCATAAATTTGGCTTGGCTGACGTCATTGTGTACTTGTGTCGTGTGGGTCCTCAGATCGGCCGGGTTTAGATACTGCTTGTTACAATAGGCACAAGTGTACCCAATTCCGCCGTATCTTTGTATTGGTGTTGCTGTGGAACACACCAATATTTCCTTTATATTATTCCTGTGTAAAGCCAGCTCTACTTTTGGTTGCAATTTATGCCCTCTACCGTTATCCTTTTTAGAATCTCGTGCGGGATTCACTTTAATTTTGTTGCTATCGATAGGTTGCCCACCTACAAAGAAAACGTTTTATGAGTGAACTAGCAAAATAATACTAGAAATGCATCACTAATTTTAAACTAAATCTTTTTAGTTTCCCAACGCTAGGTTATAATAAATAAAGGTTATATTTGGAATTGAGAGCCGTGCGAATAAAACAGCAGTAGTTCAGTTAGCATTTAGTATGTCCACACTCGCGCACTTTCATCAACATGCGACGCCTTCTGACGCCCCTCTAATGCTTTAGCCTGTTTCTGATGAGCACGCTTACGTGTGTGTACACGTAATAAGTGTTTATGCAGTTGTTTAACCGGTCATTCTTCGATAAGGATTCTTTTCAGTCACTTTAAAGACTTACTATATTAAAAGAAATTATGAAACGATAAATCGACTCCTGTATTCCATTGTCCCTTTATGGGACAACGGCTTACTCATCGATTGACAGCCACTGGATACAATAACTATACCCCAACATGCACTCATCAGACGAACTTGAAGTTCAGTTCTGCTGAAGGTACTCGAGTGCGAATAAAACTGGTGGTTGCTACATTTAGAAGTAATACCTGCGTGTGACCTTGCGGCCCACTATAATCGTACACAAAGTGAGAAACTCATAGAAGTATCGTGACCATTTATATATCGATGATGGTGACCCTTGTCAGTGTCACTTTTCAGCATCGTCGTGTACTGTATTATATTATGTATGTGAGTATTACTCTAAATAAAAGTACGCAACGAAGTAGGTAATAAGAAATGTTTTGAATTTTTCTATTCATCTGTTTGGAAGTGAATCTTCTTTAGAATCGTTGTGATATGAAACTAGATGAAACGAAAATGAGTCACGATATTTGAAAAAGGTTATTTGAAACAGTGTTCAACCAGCCTGCATGCTACATTTTGCATCTTTTTATTCTTTTGTTAGTATGTGTTTAATGTCCATGCGCTTGCGAAAACAAAGCTCTAGTATAAAGGAAGCGTGTTATATTAATTGTGTATTTTTATTTATGTGAATTTATCTCACTAATAAATTTATTTTGCAAGTATGTTTAGTTATTACGCGAAACTAACATTAATGTAAATTAATGTTACATTTATTCTAATGCTCCTGATACTTTAAGAGTACCTATATCCGTCTCAGTTACTCGTAGACTATTTTTTAAAAGTTTCACTTCGGCGCTATGAATTGCACACACACTTTTTTATTGATCTTAATACATTTATTTTATATATTATTGATAGAACAAATGTTTTAAGACAAAACAAAACGTAAAAACTATTTCGTTGTGTTAATTTATTTTCAGAGTTACTTACTAGTGTGAGCCGCTTTCGAACAAACTGGCATTTATTATGTCGATTGTCGAAGGATAAAACAAAAATAAATCATTACCATCAGGTAAATGCAGTGTAGCCATTTTCCCGTGCCCGTAGGAAAAATCTATTTATTACTTACCTAGTAGCTCACACACTAACCCCAATAGATTCCTCATAATGTGGATCAATCATCAATGTGGATTAAATACAAATTCCAGCCTTAATAAAATTAAATACAAATATCGGAAACTCTAGACTCCGAGCTGATATTGAGCAGAAAAAACTATATTTGCAGGATTCGGAATTCAAACACAGGTCGTCAAAGCGGCGAAGTACTGCGCACCCAATACAACTACGTCCATACCAAACCAACGTTAATTCCATTGAATTATATATATTTTTAAAGCGGCGATAGCCTAGTTGGGTGTGGAACGGACTGCCGAGACGAATGTCCGCAGGTTCAAATCCCCAAGGGCACACACCTCTGACTTTTCTAAAAAATCATGTGTGTATTCTTGGTGAATTTATCGTTCGCTTTAACGGTGAAGGAAAACATCGTGAGGAAACCTGCACATCTGAGAAGTTCTCTATAGGAATTTCGAAGGTGTGTGAAGTCTACCAATCCGCACTAGGCCAGCGTGGTGAACTAAGGCCTAGTCCCTCTCAGTAGTAGAGGAGGCCCGTGCTTAGCAGTGGGCAAGTATATAATACAGGGCTGATATTATTATTATATATGTCGCCGCAGCACCTCGTTATTCGTTGAATTGGTGAATTTCCGGAGCGATAGTGGCGCCATCTATCATTACATCGAGGAAGTATTAGAAAAGGAGGGAGGTCGACTGCTGTCAATATAAGGACCGGCCGAACAACGACGAAGAAGAATCTTGTAGAAGTTTTTGTACGAGTCTTATTTGGACGCTCGAACTGAGCACATTGTGTATTCCGCTAGTGTCACTATGCAGTAAATTGTTAGTGAAGTAAAGAAGTGTTTCAATAATTGAATAACTGTCTGGAAAATAAATATACACCGGTGATATTTTGCCGGTCATGTAGAAAAATAACCAAGTAAAGAGTTTTCACTACGACATCAGAAGTGGGATAAGTAATCGATGCCCATAAAATTGGATTGTGTTCACTACATACCTACGCTATGTAGCATACCATGCTTTGTGTTAACAACTTTGAATGATAAAATGTCTGCGGGTACCGCGATCCAATTGCTACAGCGTTCCTGTATGGATGCCGCGCATGGTGTGAAAATTCTACGGAGGCGTCTTGGTTAAAGTAACTACGTGAGTGACGAATGGCGGTTGATGCTAACTGGCTTATCGCAGAGTATATTTATCGACGCCTGGAAAGTGTGGTATCGTATGACCCATAACCCTTATTTTATTTAACTACCTTCGTAGCATAATTGTAATGCGTACACAATACGAGTACGACTACTGCGCTGAAGTCCTGGATTCGAATTCCGGGTCGAGCCAATAATAATTGTAACTGGGTTTTTACATTTTGAAAATTACTTTAGTCGCAACTCGGAGTCGGGTAGTTAGTAGTGTAACAACCCCGTGCCCCGGAAAGCACGTGAAGCCTTTGGTACTGGGCTTAATCACTCTTCGGTCATGTCTGATTGCCGTCTCATTAATTAAATACTTATTTGAGGGTAAGTTATTTTCCCGTAATCTCAGGAGAATTAGTTTTACCATGTGTTATTGGAAGTGATATCAGATCTACTTTGTAGGTAGATTTGTTTGTGATGCAATAAAATTGCTGTTGACAAAGAATACTTTGTAATTCAAGGTGCTGGATGGTGTTTTTACTGTTTATGGGCGGTCGTATCGCTTACCATCAGGCAAACGGCAAGCTCGTCTCAGCATACAAAAAAAAAAAAGGGGGAGGGTTTGAAAAGTCCGACATGAATGAGATTGAGGTCGGAATAGGCCAAACGATGATGCTGTCTTGGTTTTTTGTTTTTTATGTGCAGAAATATGTTCGCGACTCAGGGCGTGCGCAGACGCGCCTCATGCGGTGCGGGTACGCGCATCAGGGGGTGCGGATGCAAAACTACGCGCTCCAGGCTGCGCGGGTACAAGCATCAAAATTGGGAAGAACCTGCGAGGACCTCCGAGAACCTACTAACCTTGCAAAATTGATTTTCTTAGCAGTTCTGCTTATGTAACAACTGTGACAAAACAACGCAAGTTGCTTTGAGTTAAAATTCAATTATTCATTTATTATTTTCATAATGCTTACAACTACACTTTTACAATAATCTATGAGAATAAAATATCTGGAGAGTGGTACCTCTGAGCTAAATCATGTGTTACCCTTGTGCTAACCACGGGTCCTTGATGTATCCACATGTGAACCCTGAGATACCGTTGGGACGCCTTGTGGAACTGTGGTTAGACATGTGCTCACCACAGATTCTAAATTGACAAAACCGTGCATTAGGGATGTCTTTGTGTACTGTACTTTACAATAATCTGCGAGAATAAAATATCTGGAGAGTGGTACCTCTGAGCTAAATCATGTGTTACCCTTGAGCTAACCACGGGTCCTTGATGTATCCACAAGTGAACCCTGAGATACCGTTGGGACGCCTTGTGGAACTGTGATTAGACATGTGCTCACCACAGATTCTAAATTAATAAAATGGTGCATTAAAGATGTCTTTGTGTACTGGCTTTACAGCAATAATGCTTTCAAAATAAGCAACATGGGTTGCTCACAGTTGTCTAATAAGAGGAAGTTCTTTCTAATCTTACAGAATCAAAATCTACTTTCGAGAATCAACGAGGTCGGTGCAGAGCATGCTGCACCCCTGTCGGTATGGCCATGCTGGCGCAAATACAACAGTTCATCACATTTTATTTGACCAGTACTCGCGTGGAGTGAGCGGTGTCTTTTATACTCGTGAAACCCATGTTCCATATCCAAAGCTATGTTGCTTACAAGTAAATTGACTGAGGTGTACTGTGGAAGTAAACACCTTGGCTATGAGTTTCTGTTACAGAAAGAGAATGACCCAGCGATGCAGAGCACGCATCGCATTTCAGAATGGCCGTGTCGCCGCAGCACCTCGTTATTCGTTGAATTGGTGAATTTCCGGAGCGATAGTGGCGCCATCTATCATTACATCGAGGAAGTATTAGAAAAGGAGGGAGGTCGACTGCTGTCAATATAAGGACCGGCCGAACAACGACGAAGAAGAATCTTGTAGAAGTTTTTGTACGAGTCTTATTTGGACGCTCGAACTGAGCACATTGTGTATTCCGCTAGTGTCACTATGCAGTAAATTGTTAGTGAAGTAAAGAAGTGTTTCAATAATTGAATAACTGTCTGGAAAATAAATATACACCGGTGATATTTTGCCGGTCATGTAGAAAAATAACCAAGTAAAGAGTTTTCACTACGACATATATATATTTTACTGAGGAGTTATGCTAACGAAGTAAAGTTTCTATCTGAAGTTTATATGAAGACTGATCTGCCTGGAAATGGTATTTAACCAATTTTATATAATTATTTCTGTATATAAGTAATATATTAATAAACATTATAACTATATAGTAATCTATAAAGAATGAAAATATCGACAGTGGTGTTCCATATTAGTTGGATTGCCTTTTAGTAATAATTGTTGATGTACTTGTTTGACAGATTAGTTTGCGTATAACAAAAATTTTAAGTTTTATATAAATTTAAAACCCATCTCAATAATAAACTAATTTTAAAATAAACTTTATTCTGATTAGTTTATTAATGCGATACTGATTCGAGATTGTTTACTGAAATCGGCGGTTAAAATCGACTATTTTACATAGTTGTCGCAATTTTTTCTAAATTAATAAAACCAAAGATAAACAAGTTTAAAGTATATTCATGTTTCATTGTAACTAAGTTTTGTGTAGTTTCTGGTCCAAAGCTATTGTTTGGAACATTTAATATAATATACATATAAAGGTCATAATGAAAGTTTGTAACCTTTACTTGCCACTAAAACTGATAACTGTTTTAAATTAGTATCTAGGTGTCACCCGCGACTTTGCCCTCAAGAAAAGTTTTACAATCCCTAAATCACCGTAGCCATAGCTCAAACTGAAATACGCTAGCGCCTTCTAACTTATCTGAAATAAATTCGAATTTCAATATTTTCTTCGAGAGTAAATAGCCGGGATAAACAGTAGCCTATAAGTGGATCTAGAATATGGTCTATCAGTGGGCCAACTTATGATTCAATTCGGTACTACGTTTACTTCTAACAAACATCCAAACATTTCTACACACATTTGTATTTGTAATATTAGTAAGAGCTGGAGAGAAGAGGCCCATTGTTGGTGCAATAATTGTTTACGTTATGTAGGATTGTGTTTTTAATTTTTCAACTTTGTTCTAACAATAAACTTCTTTATTGTTGACTGCCTCGGTGGCGTAGTTGTATTGCATGTCCGGTACAACAGCGCTCTGAGGTCCTGGGTTCGAATCCCGGGTCGGGCAAAGTGATATTTGGGTTTTTCTGCTCAGTATCAGCCCGGAGTCTGGAATTTGTGCCCGATATGGCGATAGGCTCGCCCCCTATCACATCATGGGACGGAACATACTTGGCGAAAAGTGGGTGCCCTAGTTGCGCCTCTGCATACCCCTTCGGGGATAAAATGCGTGATGTTATGTATGTATAAACTTCTTTCTTTCTTCTTTTAAGATAAGACGACCATTGTAGTTTCAATACACACTACAAACAATCCTCAACATCTCCATGCTTGCTTTTCATATGTGCCCGCCAGCTACATTTCTGTATAAATGCTTGTCCGCAATGTTCGCACTTAAATCTCCTATCATTTTCATGGATCCTCATGTGCATCCTTAAAGTTTTCTTGAGCGTGTACCACTTTTGACATACTCCACATTGGAAGTTTCGCTCACCAGAGTGCTGTACCATGTGGTATTTCAGCATGGTCATTCTGTAGAAAGATTTGTCACACTCGGGACATTTATGGGGTCGGAGCATCAAATGGTCTCTGTTTGTGTGAGTTGTCAAATCCTTCTTTCTGTTGTAGTTCTTATCGCAAGCGAGGCACGGGTAAGTTCTTAGCTTCATACCATGCATCTCCTGTAAGTGTTTTAGTCTTTTGTTGTAGTCATTAAAACTTTCTAGACAATAGCCACATTTATACGGGTTGACTCTCCGTGTGTGGACGCTCGTTTGATGATTCACCTTCTTCGTGTAAGTTTTGAATACTTTCGTACAATGATCGCACTGAAACTCTCCGACTTTGTGTATCGCCGAGTGAAAATGAAGCGCGTTATTTGTCATGAAACCAGCTTCACAGATTGTGCATACATGATTCTTGTAGTGTGTGTGCATATGCGTAAGTAACAACTTCAAGTTGTTAAACTCGCTAAGACATATATCGCATTGTAGCATATCGTTGTTAAATCTAATCGGGACTATACGACTTTTTATGTTGGTGTAAATAGTCTTCTTGTGAATTTTGGTCAAGTGATTAATCAACAGGCTAAATGTATTGATATTCCTGTTGCAAATTGTGCAACAGAGATCCGTGATATCTAATTTAACTACAAATTCGTATAAGCTCATGCTGGTCATGAAATTAGCTCTGAATATATCAGTGTGGGAACTGAGAGTGTGCTGTTTTAAATCGGCTGCCCGCGGATATTGCTCCTCGCAGTAGCAACAAGTGTATCCGATGCCACTATACCGACGAATTGGCGTCGCATTTGAGCACATCAATATTTCTCTCAAATTTTGTCGCTGTAAGTCTAACTCGCCCCTATCAGAATTTTTATTTTTAGTATCTTCATCTCTTTCTGATGTCTTCCTATTTCTGCATCCTCTTTGTTTATGTTGTTTACCTATAAAGAAAATATAAGTGTACTATTAAGAGCTACGCGATCAAATGACGTGATTGGCCTAAGAAATGTATTAATATTTTTAAACCAGCTTGGTATTATGGAAATGTATCGATTTGTTAATCTATGACCTACTACATTACACGGGTGACCACTTCGGCGCACATTTGAAGCGACATCCCATTAGTATTATGAAATAACTACAATAATGGAAAATTGGAATCTTCCATTTGTCTTAATATTTTATTTCAAGGCGCTGCATGTTATGCAACCACTTTAGTCACCAACTAACGAATGTGAGCTTAGGCACTTAGATCGCCCTCACCTAAACCACAGATATTGAAATGGACATGCAGATTATAAATTGAAACAAACGTAATCACATAAAACTTCTCAAACTATACAATAATATTAATTATTTAAAAAAATCTTACTGTAGAGTTAATGTTTATTCTCGTTGTCACCAACATTTTATAAACTACTGATGCACAATGGAAACAAAGTTACGTGTTCTTCAATAGGTGACTTAGCAACAACATATTTGCTATTGTTACAAGTCGATATCAGGAACAAACACCTTTATCCCCCTGTTCGGATATCGTAACTAAGCATGTCTCATTCTTGACCTAATCTTCAATATCCGGGTTTATCAAAAAGGATAGAAAAGTTAACCGAAAGTTGTCACATGATAAAAGATCATTGGCAAAACATGTGCGTACTAGGCACCTGATATTTCAAAAATGGTTCCGTAGTAAAGTAGCATTATTTTTCAAGAGCATCCATGGCCAGTACCACAACTATACGGCATAATTAAATCTATTCAAAGTTATAATCAGCAAGATTACCCAATCTTGCCGATTTATTAATTCAGTATCAATGACAGTAACAAAATGGCAGGGCAAACATTTATGGAGACTGGTTCAAATGCCTCCAGAGCTAACACAGACATGTTGATAAAAACAGAAGATATTTATTTTATACCAAATTTCGCAGAAGTCATATAGCTATTAAGATATTACTGTTACATTTTTTTTTACTCTAATATTAGGTATATATTATAGCTATATATACAAAATATCGAATATTTGTGAAATGTTTAGATGGAAATTCAGAAACAGCAAACGGATTTGGATTTAATGGGAGCTACATTGACCATGTTCTGCATAAAGCGTAGCACACGGTTTCCAATATGGCGGCGCAAGTGGCTGACATCCGAAACGGCTAGTAAATATTCCGAAAGAGCACATCGGATTCTATAAAATCATGCACTTTCTAAACTGCTACAAAACTTTACAATTACGCAACATATTTTTGAACCCCAAATGACATATAGACGTAGATAGTGCACCCAATATTTTCAGATCTTTCGGGCGTACCGTGTTATCATGTTTGAGGACGTTATATCAACATACAAATTTACATTCCCAGACACTGCTAATGTTTTATCAATCTGAAACCGAGATCCACTGTTCAGTGGAGCACAATTGAGTTTTATGTCCCTTGGGGTTAATTTTACATAGATAAGTTTATACAAATAAATATTGATCCGATTTCTGCTGTCTGCCCGCCTAGAAATTTTGGTTTGACTTACCAGAATTTTAAAACACAATCACACATCATGCGTTTAGCCCTGAAGGGTAGGCAGTAGTGCAACCAATGCACCCACTTTTAACAATGCGTGTTCCATCCCATGATGTGATAGCGAGCGAGCCATTGCCATTTCGGGCACAAAACCCAGACTCCAAGCTGATAGTAAGTAAAATAACCCAATATCACTTTGCCCGATCTTGGATTCGAATCCAGGACCTGAGTGGTGTCATCACGCGCACGTAGTACAATTATGCCACCGATGCATACATTCTTACTTTTATCACTCTTTTTTTTTCTTTTACATACTCAATACTCATTTTAAGGGTTTATCATAAATTATCACAATCCTATCAGCGGTTTCATTTCATCCCCCTTAGGGTAATTAAAACGTTTGTATACAATCTAATTTAATTTATTAAATACAGACAGTTGTATAACTTAACAATAATTACAATTAATAATAATACTATTTATTTCAATACATTATATTAATAGACAAACACCAAAAGTTACACCCCTTAATGCATTCATCGTACAAGTAGATAAAAAACATAAATCGAAAGATACCGTACAATTTTTGCCATTAAATAAAGTGTTTGGAGATTAACAAGTTTTTTGACTGTATGATCTTAGCTTTTTCTGCATGAGAAAATATAAAAAAGCTAAACATAGTGTTATAGTATTAGTTTAATTTAATTCGTGATTTCCATATACTTGGACTTTTAAATCTATATAAAAAACGAATTGCTATTCATAAGTCTCGCTTAAACTCATTAACTCACATGATTTGACCGATTTTTTTTGTTTTGTTCGCGTTAATACAAGCGTGGTTTGAAAACAAATGTGTGTGTGGGTCGTGTGAGATGTGTGTGAGTGTATCGAAACACCAACATCTAACTTAGGTCCTAATATCTCTTATTATTATTATAAAACCTCGACAGGATCTTTATTAGTAATTTCGACTAAAGCGCGAGGTTGATTTTCGTGATCTTTATGCTTGAAGCAGTTTCTGTAGAATTGTGTTTTAAACTATTGTACAGCATTGTGTACAGTTTTTGGAATAATTTGAATGTTTATCTATGCTGTGGTATAACTATCCACGCTTAAAGCACATTATGATGATTTCAAACAAAAGTCACTACTTTTATTTTAAGTTATTTTTGTGTAACGTAAATGTGCTTTTATTCAGCTCTTTTATAACGCTAAAGTTATTTGAAGGAGGATAAAAGTTCTTTTATTTATTTTGACGAATAAAGAGTAAGTAGTGTCCTTAATTAGATTATCAGTCAGAAAAACATAAATATAATTCTTCCAAATTAATTGTTTTCATTTAATTATTTAAAGAGAGGCGGCTTTAAATATTTTTTCATTAGTGTGCATATTAATTGATAACGGACGCCATAGCATAAAAACGCTATCTAACAACGACGGTTATAACACTAGAAAAGATGATATAGTTCGAACATTTCTGACCGTCCTTAATCAGTTGTCCGCCACAGTAAATTTAGTTTTTACTCGACACAAAGCCAAATAAGGTAAACATAAAATATATCATAGTTTTAAAAGTGTATAAGTAAGCTCATACAGCCACAAACGAAATTTAATTGTTTGAAAAATTACTAGTCACTGTTTCAAATCGGTATAGTACGTTTCGATTTTAATAAGTTTAATTCCAATTCTTGGGTATACGATGAATACAAATAAGAAGTTGCAAGTTATGGTGGTTGCGTATAGCCCATTCCAATAAAAAAAATAATTTAAAATGCGCCGCTAATCGTGTCCTCTCACTCGCAAAATAACTATTTATACTCACACTCATGTACTCGATACAATAAAATAATCAGTCTCAATTTTTCTCTCCTCAATTGACTTTCAATATAAAGATTCCACCTTTAAAAAAATAGACACACAATAGAATAGGCAGAGGAGCAACTAGTGCACTCACTTTTCGGTGAGCTTATTGCTACCTCGAGCACATATATATCAGACTCAAGGAATAATAAAGTTATTGGCCCATATATCGCGTATTTATTTTTGGACAAGCGTATTTTAGTGTTTTTATTTAAAAAAAATGAAATACGCGTAATATTTCTTTTAGAAACTTTGTCAAAGTAAATACAAGGCTCCATTCTCGAATCATCTCATTATTGTAACGGATAATATCCATATTATGTCATACAATGTTTTGGAATAAATTATTGCGAGGCTCGGACACTGCTCTACAACACAATATACGGCTTCCCATTTTTAAATTTGACAGCGACGCATATTTTCTTACTGGTATCTATGTTTCTGTTGTGGTATTCGTTCAAATGCTTCATCAGGCGGTTGATCGAATTCACCTTTGTCCTACAATGTTTGCAGCGAACGCCCGTCACTCGTACCATTAAAGCTATTTCGTAAAACTGGATGAGGTTTTTGTCTGCTTGATATATATTGGCATGTGATAAGAGGTTATGTTGGTCAAGCTGTTCCTCGAGCTGGTAGTGCTTATCGCAGTGACGGCACGTGTAAACAATATCAAACACTGGCCGGTCCATCCTCAAGTTGGACTTTCGCGAATAATGTTTTTTATTCCAGCGTTTCAGTTTTGAATCGCGTAAAGTCCCCACATCGAGTACAAAATCTGCAATATTCAGTCTTTTCTTAATTTTTTTGTATGGACTTATCTCTGTCTTATCTGTAAAGAAAATATGCTTGCATTTTATGATAGAATCCTTAACAATCAACAGGGCGGAAGAACGAAAAGTTTTTGATAATTTCTGACATCATTATGAATAAAATCACAACATGAAAAAAACTATAAATATAAATATGTATTTTGAAAAATAAAATAATATCTGTATAATAAATATATTTTTTTATTGTGTTGTATAGATATTGATATCTATAAGAAAATTACGAAGTGCTTTTCAATAAAGCTTTCATAAAATATATTACATAAATTATACCAAACGTCCTTCGTAAGATTATGTACATACATACTAGTTATTGCTTGTCCCGCATGCAGCTCATGTATATCTTGGTTTAATAGAGAGCCTAGTTCTTTTACGGAGGAAAAAATGAACGTTCCTATTTACATATAATTAATGTTTTTTTATTAAATTGTTAATTCTTTGCTGTTTTACACCTCAAGGGTGTACGAAAAAAAATACCATTTCCATTTTTAGACTTCTAAACATATCCCATAAAATGACATAAAAATTGGTTTAGCCTTCAGTCATATCTATCAGATGTCGGTTGCGGCTAAGTCCACGTGAAAAGCTTTCCCAATTACAAAAATAATATTTTATAGCGCTATCTAACGCTTTTAACCTCTTAAAGCCATCTATATAAAAATTAGAAAAAAAAACAAATCTTTTGCCACGGGAGCAAATTACTGGCAACAAAAAAATGCCATTATGTTAATCTAGAATATGGCCTATTCGTGTGGCAAATTCCATCAGTTGAGCGGTCACTGCGATAACTTTTAAAAGACATCCAATATTAAAGATTTACTTTCCTTTAAAGGCATTAAGCTTAGTAGAATCCCTACGGCGAGTGCTTGTAGACGAGCGGGCTGTAGCGCAGTCGCATTGTGATGTGTGCTGAAGCTGACGTCACTGTAGCAGTGTGGAGACAAGCCACGCTTGTGTGGGTCGTACGCGCGTAACCCCTAATAACTTGTAGGCGACAGTTAGCTGGGCGCACCGTTAGACAGACTGAAGTGGCGAATGATGGAAGTGATATTCATACAGGGTAGTGTTCATTCACGTGGGTGTCATGAGTGACCACCCCCGGCCCTTCCTATGGTTGATGTTCGTAATTTGTCGAAGCGACGCACAATCTTTGACTTTGTTCAGCATGTGCCATAAGCTGCTAAAATTTCTTGATCAGAATCAAATTCTGTAGTAGAAAAACGTGTATTCTACCTATATACACAGTATGGTACCAAGCAAAATGTAAAAAGGTTTTTTCGTGAGTTCGTTCTTTTACACAATATATCCATGTTTATTTTTATTATGCGCTTTCCAGCTACACTTCTGTACGAATGCCTGTCCACAATGTTCACATTTGAATCTCCTATCATTGTTGTGGATTCTCATGTGTTCAGTTAAAGTAGTTTTTCTGCCAAACCCTTTCGTACAAACTTCGCATTTGAACTCCTTCGACCCCGTATGTTTAATCATATGATTTTTCAGTAGATCATTCTGGAAAAATTTCATATCACACTTCGAGCATTTAAATTTTCGCTCCATCAAATGGTCGCGTTTAGTGTGATTACTTAAACGTCGAGAATTATTGAATATCTTATCACAAGCACCACATTTGAAAGAACGGGGTTTCAACCCGTGAACGTTCACCAAATGTTCATTTTTCCGGTCACTGTGCCTGAACATCTCACCACAGAAACCACATTTCAACCGTAAATGTGATATCAAATGGACACCTTTTTCGTGTGACTTTTTCTTCACGAGCGTATCGAAGATTTTGTCACATTGTTCGCATTTAAATGTGCCAACTTTATGAGTTTCGAGATGTATCGCAAGCCCAGTGCGGTTGATGTACCCGGCACCGCAGACGTCACAAACATAGTTCCTGTAGTGACTATTTAAGTGTTCACGCATGCGTTTAAATGAATGCAAAACTTGGGAACAAAAGACGCATTTAAGTACATTATCTTCGAATCTGAATACCGTTATTTGGTTCTTGATATCCGTATATATTTTTTTATCGTGTTTGTGATTTAAGTGTTCCATGAGAAGTTCTAATGTGCTTGTACGGTGGCCACACAAGTTGCAAGATAAAGATGTAATGTCCAAACAAGCTATGAACTTCATGGTTTTGTTTTCGAGGTAAGACAACTTTACCCCGTCGTCGTGATCCTGTATATGTTTTTTGAGCTCATCTGCTTTTAAATACTGATCCGAACAGAAACTACATTTATATCCAATTGACCCAAATCCATGGATAGGGGTTGCGTTAGAATATTGCAATATAGTTTTGACATTGTGGCGGTGTTTTAAAATTTCCTTTATTTCTTTTGGATCAGATCTATTTTTCTTTTTCAGACATTTATTTTCTAATATGTTTAATGTTTTTACACGTTCTTTATCAGCATTAAGGACTGTGCGGTTTCGTCCTGCACCTGTGAAGAAAATTATACTTCTCAATTTTCGATCTTGAACTGATCAAAGATGAGGTTTTAATTTAAAGTATTGTTTTTTGTTAAGGTTTACAGAAGACTATACTCGTGAATATCTTTTAGAAACTTTGAAATCTATACTATTATATAAAGCTGAAAAAAATTTTTTTTTGGATGAAGTAATCTCAGGTACTACTGGTAAAAATTGAAAAATTCTTGTCGTATGAGTCAAAGAAAACCACCGCGAGTTTTGGGCGGTATTCCGGTGTATGGTGTAAGAATTTTAGGGACTCGACCTAGTGGTCGTTTGGATGATGATATTAGTACCGAGCCTCGACACTTGCTCATTAGACCGCTGAACCTAATATAATCGTTCTAACACCTTCAAAGGTAGCATTAACGCCTTTTCCTTCTAAATTGTCACTTATTATGAAATTTTGTTTAAAAATTGTAATTATAGAACGAGTTTTTATTACAATTGCGACATCGATTAATTATAATGGTAATTCTATAATGTTCTATTTATTAACTATAATCGTTATAAATCTTAATGGATGGCCGGTACACTTCGATTTTCTTTACGAACATTCACTCAGCAGCAACAAAATTACAAATCACAAAGTTGCCATGTCTTAAAATTCCCTTTGAAATACACTCAATTTCAAATCAATCGGATCTGTGAAAGGAGTAAATGAGCTGATGTTCTTCCAACACATCAATAGATATCCGAAATATTAGCTTTGAACCATCTCGATCATACCAGCTAAAACCGCTTCAAAATCGTTTCATTTGTTTGAGTTACTATGCTACAGACAGACATACAGATGCATAAACTCAATGACGTTTTAGAAAAATATACGCGTCATACACTAACAAAATTGCACATAAAAACAGCGCAGTATTTACTATAGTCACAGCCCTAGCGGCTCGCATCGATACGGCCCGAGCGGGCCCGCGTGTGTCCGAATAGGCCCGAGCGTCGACCGCCCTGTCGCCATGACAGTTGAATAAAATGCACTCGTTAGATAAAAATAAGTTAAATAGTGTATACTTATTACTAACGTATGAAATGAAACGTTTTTTTCATTCACAGTTATAGTATAATTTGTGCATCGTCTAAAAACACAGGAAGGCATTTTATTTGTAAAAATACAAAAAGTTAGTAAGCCGAATAGCCGCGACAGCGGTTGGAGGTTGACTAAGTGAATGTCGGGCAATTACCTTGCTTTCGTCTTGCCAGTATTGAGCTCGGACAACATATCTATGTAATAAAAACATCTTAGCATAAACTTACAAGACTCCTCCTTTTCCCTCGGGGGTCAAAGATATTCAAAGACGAAAGTTAAGTCAATTAAAGTTTGAAATATTATATTGTAAGTCTGTCTACAATATTTTTTCGTTTAATGTTTTGTTTTATGATGAGGACTGTCTTCGTGAAAAGTCTTTCGTAGTAGTATAATAAAGTCCAACTGCATATTTTCCCAGGATAAAAATGAGAATGCAACCCATAACATGCTAGCCAAACTAAATCAGTGTAGCGATCCATAGCGCTATGCGAACGACGCAAGCGTAATATGTTTTTAAAAAAATGAAATGTTTTCTACAGGGCAGGATACTAAGATAAAAACAAGATTACTGAGATAAAAAATATCCTATATACTAAGTCAGGATATGTCCTATACGTGTGCTAAGTTATATCCAAATCCATTAATCGCTTTCTGCATTTACCTTTAATAAACATCTAAACATTTTACAAACTATCGCAAAAGTAAAATAAGTAAGATAAAGATTATAATCATTGCCAATGAGCGCAGACCGTCCAATTGTTGAATAAAACCTTGATTCTTCTGTTGTAATAATATTGGTAAATGTGAAGTAAAATATATTCTACTTATTACCGTTCTTACACGAAATAAACACAAAAGTAATTTGAAGAGAAAACCAGTAAATAGGCTGTCATAGAATTAAATTTAAAAATATAATATACTATACAGCGATCTTTTAGCAGCAAGGGTACTTCACATCGATGGATTTACGTTATCTCGCCGTGTTTAGACCGCATATGATTTTTCCAACTACATTTCTGTACAAACGCCTGCTCACAATGTTTGCATTTGAACCTTCTATCATCAGCGTGTATGCGCAAATGTTCTCGCAACGTCTGCTTCCTAGCAAATGCTTTACTGCACACGTCGCAATGATGCTTCCTTGTTCCGGTATGTTTGATCATGTGGTTTAATAAATCTTTCCTACCGAAGAATTTCATCTCGCAATAATCACATTCATGCCTCCTCTCTAATAAGTGATCCTTTTTTGTATGTCTCGTGAGTTGATCACGAGTGTGGAACGTCTTATCGCAGGCCATGCACCGCAGAACACGCGCTTGAACTCCGTGCTGTGTTACCATATGGTCCATTTTCTTTTTGTAGCTTACAAACTTTTCAGAGCAATGCACGCATTTATTTCTTCTGTGGTCACCTATATGTACGAATTTTTCATGGTTAACTCTTTTAGTGTGGGTATCAAATACTTTCCCGCAATATTCGCATCCAAAGTCGCCCTGCTTATGCCTACTACTGTGAGCTCGGAGTGTTCGGCTGTTAACAAATGCGGCATTACAAATACTGCAAGCGAAATTCCTGTAATGATTATTCATATGTTCTTGTAAAAGTTTAAAACTTTCGTAGTTTTTAGAACAGACAGCGCATTCTAACACGTCTCCATAAAATTTGAATGGGAGTATGTGATTCTTAATATCACTATGTAAAAGTTTTTCATGAACAGCTCTCAGATGCTCTATGAATTTCTCTAAGGTGTCGATACTAATCGAACAAAGTTGGCAACTCAGTGAAGTGATGTCTAGTTTGACAACGTACGAGCTTATAGGATACCCTTTCATGAATTCATTTTTAACGTTATCATTATTATGCGCTTTAAGTGTATGTTCTTTAAGATCTGGTGCTCGCAAGTACCGATCAAGGCAAAAACAGCACTCATAGCCGGCACTGCTGCAGCATCGGATTGGTGTCGCATTTGAATGTAGCAAGACAGTTCTTATGTTATGTAAATGCTTTTGGATCTCCCTTTGATTTGATTTCAACGGTTTTATAAATACATTTTTTATTTCAGTATTGTTTCTCTTTATGGTAACGGTCCAATCATTTGATACATCTTTATCATGAATAACCTTACTTTGATTTGATTTACTATTTTTATGCGTATCGCCTTCACCTACAAAGAAAAGTATGCATTAAACATACATACATGTATGAGACGATCTTAACTTTATGGGCTAGATGTGCAAGGATTATTTAAAAGATTATTATTCAATATAACTTAAAAACGCTGCAATCGTCACGATATAAAATCGGTCCTAATAAGTAATATTGAAACCGATAAGTATGTAGATATATTTTCGTATGCAGATATTGCACTCGTGTGGAAAATTAAAATTAAGTTATTACTTTTTTGCGAGCATATTAATGAACTGCTCTAAACAACAAAAAAAAAACAATTTATTCTCTGTATGATATACTGTCGTTTATACCTATTGATTTTAGAAAGAGCAACATCAGAATTTCTAGCCCTTCTCTGGTGAGAACTGCTTTCTGAACTAGTCGTAGAGTTAATATTGACGGAATCTAAGTGATGTAGAACATTTTACGGGTTCAAAATAAATCATTTCATTTTAAGTAAAAAAAGCCAATTACATCGTTTCCGCTTTAAAGTCCACAGGAAATGGAAGGTAGATGCTACTAGTAAAATTAATCAACGTCATAATAGAAATAAAATATAACTTTTTCGTATATTTATAAAAATTATAATAAATAAAGCCTGATACAGACAACACTTCAATACACCACAGCGTACAAGGTACACAAATTATATTATTGCTAACGTTTCCTCTCATCTCATTCATTGACACGGACATTTGTACATATTAATTTAGTCTCATAAAGATATTATAAGCGCAGTTATATAATTACAATATTTTTGATTCGTTTGCGTTGTCATTTTGGGACTGAGTAGCATTATGTTTTCTGTGCATTCGGTAGGTACACCGAACAAACTTATATTAGTTTCGTTTAAACTGTAACATTCGGTCTACATTCGCAACATTTCCCCAAACATAAGCCCGTTATCTGCCAACAACGCTAATCTGTGCTGGATATGTAGACGGTATATACAGGAATAATTATTGCGACATACTGTCACAATGTGACCCATACCAAACTCTCGAAAAAACGGTCAAACATAGAGGTAAAGGCGAAGATGGTTCTGGAAAACAAGTTACAACTTACAAGCGTGAGACAATTTGAATTTCTGTATAAGAATGCTTTAATGATACGTCATGAGCCGATCTATATTTTTTTTTCATGGCATGTTCATTAGGGTTTACTTGTTTGGGACACGTTCATACTAATTGTTTTTATGTTACGCGAACAGTTCGGCTGTCTGCTTATAGCTACCGCATCGAATTGATGGATTGTAAGTGACAAAAATTTGGCGAGATCCCGCCCCTACCGGTCAGTACCGCGCCTGCCGCGTTTTCATGGTAGTTATACATAAACAACATAACTAATATAATTATATAACTACATAATATACTAAATCCCCGAGCAGGTTGCTAATTTACTACACACAATTATATCAACACCACGTTTTACATTACAAGTATATATTTAAATTTAATCTCTTTATTCGTGACTACTCGCGTTACATCTAGCCACGGTTACATATTGTGGATATGTATTGGCCATTATGAAATTAAAATGAATTAGGTGGAAGATTAAACGCTATTCTCGACTCACTAAATTCGAGGTTGTCACCCCTGAAGTACCTCGGTACAGGGGTACAGAAAGATCAATTGCTAGTGGCATTGTATGGGCAAGATACTTCATATTCTTTAAATAATTCAATGTCTTTAACAATGCAAAGAAGTTTATTGAATACAAATAAACGTTGTGCCGAGATGCGAGCTATAAAATTGTTTTCAACTGTCATTAATATAATATTGTGATCTAATAGACTTTAGCCGTTCTTTATTAACGGTTATATTTCGTTAACTCTTTTTTACCGTCGAAATAAGCATACTTTTTAAATAAAATATTACGGTCAATTGCATTCCCTTGTCATTAATTATATTATTTAGATTGTATTTGCCTAACAGTTTATGATACTCATAACGAAAGAAAGCACTCTTCGTGAAGCACGCTTTATTCTTTACTCCTAGGACCATCCACTAGGTACATAGTTACTGATACTTTTTGTTATAAACCAGTAGTTAATAATTTAAGCATAAGCAGTCCGTTGTCTTCAACATGACCCGTAGTTAATTTCCAATAAAGTCTCAAATAGAATGATCACTCATTTCTACAACTCGAAACCATAGCAGTGGCCTTTGATATACCATGACTCTTTTTCATGTGTTTTCTTTTGCTGTTCTGCGTCGCGTAAGCCTTACCGCACACCTCACATTTGAACTTTCGCTCGTTGGTGTGAGTAGCCATGTAATGTCCTAGCATGTGTCTTTTGATAAAGAACCCCATACTGCAGACCGAACACTCGTAAGGTCTTTCCTTCAGGTGCACGCTGCGCATATGAAGCATTAGATTTGATTTCAAGTTGAACCTCTTCTCGCACATATCACACTTGATCCCTTCAGCATTATGCACTTGTATCATATGTCTTGTCTTCTGATAGTAGTTTTTGAACCTGGCTTTGCATATTTGACAAACACTGTCTCCCGCTATTCCCTTGTGCTCAGTGTTAACATGGGCCTTTTTTTTCGATTCCGCCGCAAAAACTTGTCCACAATGTCGACATGGATAACTCGATTTTTTCTTCCCGTGTGTGGTTTCGTGCCGATTCAATCTAAAACTGTTTACGAAGCCAGCTCCGCAAATAGTACAAATGAAGTTCCTGTAATGGACGTTCATATGCTGCATCAGCAATTTCATATTGTGGAATACTTCATTGCAAAGGCAACAGTTTATTTGCTGCTCATTGGTCAGTTTAAAAGGTTGGAAGTAGTCCGTAATCCCGAGATAATATTTCTTGTCATGGTCCGCTACTAGATGCTCAGTCAAAGTTTTGATATCTTCCATAGAGCGCTCACAAATAGTGCATTTTAAATCAACCACATCGAGAAATGCTACAAAGCTCGCCATGCCGGAGCCGGCTTTATAAGTGGGCTTCTCTTTGACGTGATCATTTTGTGTGTGGCTTCTCAGTGCGTCTGGATCTGGATAAGTCTTGTAGCAGTAAGCGCATATATAGCCAGCGTCATTTCGATCCTTGAACGGCGTTGCGTTAGAATATTTAAGCAACGTTGTCAAATTGTGCCATTGCTTCTTCATTTCGGGAACGTGTTTTTCGCGATACAGTAATTTATTGAGAGGCACATTGTCCTCTATTTCCTCCTTTATTCTTCGTTTTCGTTTTTTTGTCGCACCACTCTTGCCTATAAAAGAGAGAATAATTTTCACACCCCGTATTTTCCTTTCACAGTTTAGTTCTATGTATTATAGGTTTCATGCTCTTCAACAGTATATGGTGGCTTTTGATATTTGATAAATTTCACGACACATATGTCCACAGTAACAATACGCATTTATTTAAAAAAATATTGTATAATTCCTTAATGCTTTTCATTATAATAGAGCCAAAATAAGTAATATTTTCTTTATAACATTAGCATAGTTAGTATATTTCATAATAAATTTATAATGAATGTCTATGCATAATGTATATTGTATTTGCAGTTGCATTTACTATGCTGTAATAAACTGCGAATCAATTAGGTATAAACTTGTATAAATATCTCTGCGTACTTTGTGTGTACATAGTATACAGCGTGGATTTTTGAGATGGGGCAGTCCGGGCAGCTACCTTAATGGCTGTAGATATAATACGAAAATTTTCTTAGGAAGCTGGTCAATCATTTTTGAATACATTAAGATCTGCATTCACCGATTTTGAAAAATATATACAGTCAGTAATAAAACATGCAATTTATGCAAAAGCTTCTTTTATGAGAATTGACTTTGTCCCTTACAAGGATAAAAAGACTATGGGACCATTAAGGGTTTGTGTACTTCTAAGGTTAAAAAAATGCAAACATTTACACCGTTTATTTTTTAAGAAATGTGACTCCAATTTTTATTATTATAACACAACTTTTTAAGCAGGATCAATTTATCAACAAAAAATATTATCAACGTAGTGAGGATTAAAAAAAACACATTACAATAAAAGAGTACTTGATTACTTTTTTAAATACATATACCAAAAATGTTTTTTACTCAAAATCTATCGGAAAAATAATTTTTAAAATCCACGCAATAATAAATAAATTATAAAGCTTTAAAATTTGGTGGAAAGGGAAGCTGTCAAATTACAGTAATATTGAAATGTGACGTCACCTAGTGCCAACGGCCATAACGCTGCGTGAGTGAGAAAAGGACAGCGCGTTATCCCCAACACTCCCCACGTTTGCTCACAACAATATTTCAAATATGAATAACTGCTTTATATTTTAATCAAGTTTGATGCTGATTTCACAGAAGAATTTCTTTTTCATATTTTTTTTCTGTTACATATAGAATAATAAACTAAATCAAACATAGGAAACTACTCTATTGTACTCAGTACCGCGGTGTCTCGGTACACCGACGATTAGCAGCTTAGGACCCAAGAGTCATTTTAATATATTCAATAATTGTTTTTAGTGCATTTCAGTTCCGAAATACGTTCCTATTGATTATTTCTGGATTAACCGAAAATAAGCTACAGCGGTTAAGAGACCTTTACTTCCAAGTCTCAAAAATCCACTCAGTAGACTAATTGAATTATACGCCCGAGAATCACACTAACCTTGGTGGAGATGCAGGCTTATCAGCAATAAAAATCAAAAACATCAGAATCTTAATAATATACGTAATATTTATTTTGTTCAATACAGGATTGTCTGTTGCAACAGATTCATGAGGCACGAACTTAAAAATAGCGGAGAACAGCCAAAACTGGACACTACTCCAATATAATTAGAGAACATTTTTGAGAAGACTGCTAAAAAATATAAATCTTGTTGATACCTCTTTTGTAATGTACTAAGCACAGAATTAAACGTTAGATTAAACACATATAACAACATTTTTTTCTGTACATAACATGTTTTCTAGGAAGCAAATAATATTATGTAATTTATAAAACATTAAATTGTCAAAGTATTTAGGCGAGACAAAAAGTTAATATCTTTTTAAATGAAGCATGCTTCGGTGGCTTAGTTGTATTGCGGGCGCGGCATTACATAGGATCTGACGTCACAGGTACAAATCAGAGGTTTGCCAAAGTGATTTTAGGTTGTTCCTTCTCAGAACCAGCTTTGTAGTCTGGAATTTGTGCCCTATTCATAACAAAAACTGGGAACAAGTTGCGGAAGCGCAACTCATGCACGGAGATAAAAGCCGTGTGTAGTGTGTGAGTGAGTAAATTAGGCATCTCATTTATGAAAATTGGCTACTCAGGCTAAAACATGAATGCTTATAATTCATTTAATTTACTTAAAAACATCGTAGCACAATAAAAAAAAGCCAAACTTTTATAAGTATTATATTTTACTTGGGGTTGCTCGCGTCTTCGTCCGTGTAAAATTCCATTTCCCGTTATAAAAATCCCTAAAACACTAGCGATTCAAAGTGCCATGTGTCTATCTATTTACAGCGCTATCTATTTATAAATTATATTAAAAAAATCCATTATTTCAAGCCTATTACTGGGATAAAAAGTAGCATACGTTTTAATCTAGGACATGGTCTATCTTTGTACCAAATATCATCCAAAACCGTTCGGATTTCGGATGTCCGCAGTTGCTTTTAACAAACATTTAACATGTTCACATACTATCGCATTATATTAGTAAGAATATTTTTTACAGTTTTATATAACGCATTAACTATTAAAACCGAACTTTTGCATATGCTCCAAGCTGAATACATCACAAAAAATCATAACAATTGAAATCAGCTGACAACTACCAAGTACGCAGGGAATCCTTTGACCATTTCCTATAATACAGTGCTTTATTTTACTTTATAATTATTAAAAATCAGTCTTCATTTCTATTTACCTAGTAGCAGATCACAAATATTGAGTGAATTGAAACGTAATGGCACCAGTTTTGTCTGTACTCAAAAAGTTAAGTTTACGTTACAAATAAAGGTCGAATTTGAATAAGTTGAATGTACATTTAGGTAAAATATACACCCTTTTACTTTAAATAGTTTATAAACATTTATAAAGTATTTAATTCTTAAATCATTTCACGCAACGGAGGGGTCAAAACTGTTGGATGAAACACTTTAGAAATATTTATAAGTAAGAGGGCTAATCTTTTTAAACGATTGTCATTTTTAAAAGCTCTATAATTATTTTATGAAATTACTATTACATTTGATTGTATAAAAAAATAATGTATCTGAACTTTATAACAAATATATTATACATCCACCAAGACCCAACATAGTGAGACACTAATTTGCCATCAAGCCATCAAGGGCATTAGAAAAACAAACAAAATTTCACAAATATATGGGTCAGTGCGAGGATCGAACCCGCGATCTCTCGTATTGCAAGATATTTTCTGTCCATTTTTTGTACGCAACTATTTTAAACGTTAAGTCTGAATTGATATGATAAATGGGGCGATATTTGGCGCAACATTTCTTCTGCGATTCGTATTTATAATTTATTGTTTTAAAACACATTAATTACAACTAATAATCATTGTCAAGCCATTGTCATTGATTGTCAAAAAAAACATTGTCTACAGTGTAGCCAATGCAGATAATATTATTGTAAATTTGAAACATATTTCATCTTGTCCCTACAAAACTTCTCTTCTCTTAACGTCTTATTCGTTTTGACAAAACTTTACGTTAAAAAAGATACTATTTTTTTTCTTAAATGTCAATATCAATTTCCTGAACTGCAAGAGAACGTACACCCTTTTTACATTTAAATGGCCTATTGATGAATTCATGCAACATTGCAGAGGAAGAGTCCCTCGGTCATTCCTAACTTATATAAATAATAATCGTTCTTTCGAATAACGCATTTACATTGCCACAATGCAGTGTCTTCGCTAGTTATAATCATAATCCGCCACGTAATATACAAACCGCGTCTCTCTGGAGTATAATTGTGGCATTTTACTATCAATCGTACGTTTGTCACAAACTCCTTTATAAAATGTTCATTGGACAGATGTCCTCATAGGGAGCAACAAATAGTTTATCAGCCAATTGTGGCGTTTACAAATTATGTATCTATAATCACGTAAATACTATTTAAAATATGAAAAACCCTGTGATGTGACGCCATACCCACGCACAGCTATCTGGTAGGTTATTTGTTAAGATATTGAAATGTCCACAAGCAACTTAATATACTTATTGTGTTTGCACTTGAGTCTATTGACCTTATACTACGCATACATCGTCTTCTGCTTCTCTGCTTCCTCCTTCTTCTTGTTTTCAGCGGCGATCTGCTTTAATGTCATTTCTCGATTATCTATTAGATGTTTAACATCATCAAACTCTTTGAATATATCCAAGTCGTCCTGGTGCAAACGAACGTGGCTCTTCAAACTACATTTCTGCATGAATGTCTTTTTGCAGACCTCACACTGGTACCCCTTATCGTCTTCGTGCCTCTTCAGGTGCTCTTTCAAAGATCTCAACCGTGAGAACTTCTTTCCACAGATCTGACATGAACACATTTCCACTCCACCGTGTTTTGACAAATGATCAACTAGTCCTCGTTTTGAGAAAAATTTGGCATTACATTTGTCACAGAAGAAACTCTTTTGTTGCAGGTGGTGATGTTTTATATGTCTGTTCAATTCGAATTTCTTTTTATACGTCTTATTACAAGCGTTGCAAGGATAAATTATTGGAGCCTCGTTATGTACCTTCACTAGATGCTCCTTTCTGTCATAGTAGCTGACAAAAACTTCGGGACAATGAGGACATTTGTTTCGCAACCACCCACCCTTATGAACCCCCTTTTCGTGGTTTCTTTTCTTAGTCATCGAAGTGTAAGTTTTCTCGCAGAAATCGCACGGAAATATTCCCTGAGCGTGGGTCTTTCCGTGTTTCCTCAATGCCGCTATAGTGATATAACCAGCACCACACTTCTTACAACAATAGTTTCTATAATGGCTGCTCATGTGATGGTACAGATTCTTGAATGATATGTGTACCACCGAACATAAGACGCAGGTAAAATTATGTCCGTCTTCTAGCCTGAACGGCAGGATGATGTCTTTTATGTGTTTATAGATAGTTTTTTTATGGACCGTCCGAAGATGCTCCTTAAGTTCATTAAGGTCCACCATAGCCAGGTTGCAAACGGTACAGCATAGATTGGTGATATCAAGTTTTATGGGATTGTAACTTAGTTTGTAATCAATAATAGTGTTTATTTTGTCTTTCTCCGATTGTTGGGCTGTGTGATGCCGCAGATCATCAATATTGGGGAATGCCTTCGCGCAGTACAGGCATGAGAATCCGCGTATAGTCTTATCTCTGAACGGACTGGCGTTGGAAAACTGCAATATTGCTGTCAGGTTGACCCTGTGCTCAACTCGTTCCGGAGTGGCGCTTACGTCTGATGCCTTGTGCTTTTTCCTGCGCTTGGGCGTGTCGCCGTCCGTTCCTACAACAGAAACGACATCTCAATTATCTTCGTCTTTTCTACGTCTTCTAGCATTAGTTAGGTCTTCGGACGGAGCGCATTTGGTATCCTTTCAGATTTAAATGGCAACATCACTGGGTTGAAACTTCTTTTTAGGATCCGTCATTGTGTTATGGTAATGAAACTGTTTTGTGTTTTGAATTTGTTTTAGCGCGAAAAGCAAAATTGTTACATAAGGTTAAACTTGTACCGCTTATAAGTGCAGCTGCATTGTTTAGGACCCCGTCACAAAAAACCGTAATAGTCCATCAAGTTATAGTGCGTCAAGAAGTATATTTTAGTCTCCCTTCGTTCGCTGATGTCACCCCATTTATTCTTGATTTACGTTACTAGGCATTTGGATTTGAGTTGCGTATTAGTATGAAGAGAATAGACCTATAATATTTAGATATAAAAAGTATTATCGATATTACAATGTATAAACTTGAATCGTGTTTTACTTATAACGAATGAAGTTCAGTTAAAAATTGTACAGCCCCAATTCACCCCGTACTATATCAAGGCAAAATAGTATGAAGGTTATAATCTTTACAAGTATTTATAATAAAACGATAGCTCTAACTCCATTTCTTTATCCCACACGACTCTGTTTTCTTCATCGTCTCCACCATAAGTTTTGGTTGGTTTCTCAGTTGTACTTTCTTCATCTTCATGGGTCTCATAGTAACTTGTTATTCATATGTTGATTTCCAATTCTTAAACTCCTTGATTTTTAGTACTTATCTGACATAACGATCGTTCATTTTAATATATTAAAACTTTTCAACGTATTTGTTAATCTATTTGCATTTTCCACATCTTAAAGTGCGTTTTGAATAAACTTTCAAATAAATTATTAAAAATTTAATGTCTTAATAAATTATTTTTTTCTTTCTGTACCAGAACCATTTTGCACAAATATTTGTGTTCGAAGATCATTCCATTGTATACTGACCATTAATCGAATATGATATTTGAGCAACGAGGAAATAAATACATGGCTAATTTTTGCACTGTATTTTGCCCCTACATTTAATTTCTTTCTAATATCAAAGCAATTTTAATATACCTTAAAATGTGATTTGGTCAGGAATGAATGCAGAAATGAAAAAATGATTACATCCAGTATTTGACGAGGACTTCGGTTATTATCTTCGATAGGTATAGTTTATAGTTCCAGCAAATGTTTTGCAGTCAAAACTCAATTTGTCTTTTCTAAGTTAGGTACAAATAAAGGGAAGCAACGACTGGCGGTTGTGGTGGCAACATAAAGTCTTAACGACATAATATGGACATAAATTATTGTAAATAAAAAATAATAAAAAAATATTTGATTCCAACAGTAAATAAATTATATTTAACTACAGTGGGTATTGCAAAATTACGACGGAATACTGTATACATTTAATTACTTGCAGTTTGCAAAATTATAAATAATGTTAGGAATATGTACTTTGCATCAATTTGAAACGTTCACTGTAATATCATAGTTACATTTCCATTAATTAAAGTACCGCGAAACCGTTATTATTGGCCGTGAATAGGTGAAGCGGTATGCCTGACACACAAACTATCATCGCGCATCGTAATCGTTATGTATCTTGTATTATAAAATTTCAACAAAGAATGCGAGTTTGATCAATGGAACTTGGTTCCTGGTGCATTACGGGTACAATGTACTTGCGATCGTTAACAAAGTCCTTTTGTCGTAAGTATTCGTTTAATTTAATATTTTATCGTTAACAGTAAATATAAGTCATAGTTGGTATGTTTGGTGATAGAATAAAATATATAAGGTAATTAACTTTAAAAATATATATATAACGATAATATATGAAAAGAAATTTTGACCTTTGTGATTTTGCAATACCGTGAACAAATGACTACACATACAAAACATAAAAAATCACTTTTGGTAGATATTAGAAATGCTCATGTATACTGTACTGTGTTCATCCTTAAGTGAAGGTGCAAAAACGACGGAATCTATATAATATACTTCTATGTAACATTATCATCTAAGAAACGGAGACAATATATAAGTCGATTTTACAATAAACCCTCGTGTGGTTGGTGAATGTAAAAAAGTTTATGACAGCTTTCACGCTAAAATTAAAGTGTAGCTGAGCTATCAAATCTACGTGATTTTTATTAATAAACAGGGCTAATGATGGATCTCTTGAACCACCATACCGCTTAGAAGTAGCCTTAATGAAGTGATAATGGTAATCATCATAAAATGTTTAAATATAGCTACATTAAAGACAAAGAACTTTCTTAATTTAACTCAGTAATAATAAATACACCGGTTTTCCTGAACGTAAAAAAACTAACGGAAGTTCAACATCACCCGAACTTTGTTAGAAAACGCTGCACTGCGCTCGTCACTCTGAGACATAACGTCATGTTAAATCTTATAGTCCAGTGACTACACTGGCTACGACGCCCTTCAAATTGGAACAAAAAAGTTATTGCATAACATTGCTTGACGGCAGAAATAGATCGCGGATGAATAAAAATATGAATTTCAGTATCTACTCAGCTGGGCTCTTGAATAAAAGAGACCTACCATCAAATTCTTATTAACCTGAGGAATCTTGGACTGTCGCGTCGGCAGGTCTAAGCATTTCCAATACCTTCCTTAAACGCGACGGTGACGGAGTGTGCACACAAAATAGTCTGGCGAAAAAAAAAACTAGAAAAACTAGATAGCTCGACTAAATGCTTATTTTTTGTTTTAATATGGTCGTTGAGGAAAAAATTCAATTAGAAAAATCCCAAAAATCATAATTCATAATTTAGTATGGGATTTTCCACTTCAGATTACGTTCAATAGATGGTGTTCGTGGGGGATATATCGTTTGCATAGCAACATTGTATTTTATCAGGCTGAAACGGATCTAGGTCCAAGCATATGCAGTTGCGAACGTAACTAGTTTATTATCAAATTAATATTTATTGGACATCCACAGTTATTAACCCCCGACACTGCATTGTACTAGGTGTTAGCACACATTTCGTCACGTAATTGGTGGTTGAAGCAAATTTTTTTAAGACGCAAAAAGAGGGGTATTGTAAGTTTTAGTGTATATCTGTATGACTATCTGTAGCATCGTAACTCCCAACAAATTCACGGATTTGGATGCTTTTTTTAACTAATATGATCGAGATGCTTCTTAGCTATCATTTATGATACCTTTTGAAGCGTTTGAAGAACATCAGCTCATTTCCTACTTTCACAGAACCGATTGATTTTAAATTTCGATATAGTGACTTTGGTGGTATTTCCAAGACTTGGCAACCTTGAGCCAATTCTGCAACATCAAGTAGTTTGCGGGGTACCCAACTCCTCAGGATCTTATAGCAGATATAGCGTGTTGGTGTCATGAGAATGGCCTCAATGAGTAGATGATAAACAGATTATGTTCGAGGCCCATTAAAATTTTAAATAAAAAATTGTAATATCCCCTGACTCAAAAATGTCCTTTAAAAAGTTATGTGTGGGTGTGTGCCTTTTTTCCCTAATCAGCGAATTCGATCTCTATGGAAATAGTTTTTAAATTTTTCGTTTCAGTTTTAACAAATTCAGCCCGAGACTCTTTGTACCATAATTCGGAATATCCTTTAGTTTCTGAACTTGTTGAATATTGATTTTATGTAAATGTTTGTCATATATCGCATATTTTTAAGAATGACAATATTACCCTTAAGACGACGTCATTAAGATCTAACTTTGCGTGCACACTCCCTCCAGCCGCAGTGTTACAAAACTATGCACTTACTTTTTGCGGGTGTATCTTCTCCATCGCTGGTCTTCTGTTTCTTGGAGCGTGAGGTGCTCGCCTTGGCGGCCGCGCGTTTCTTAGTCTTTGGCTCCTCCACCTTCTCTGTTTTAATGGGTAATTCGTATTCTGTAACAATGTTTTCTTAATATAATTAAAATACTCTAATCAAGTTAAGGCGATACCTCAAGGTCCATTTTCATACATTTTGTTTCACCTTTAATCTCGGTAACTAAACAAGTATTGGCAAGTAAAGAATTTAAATTCACGTCTAGTTAGTGATTAGTTCTCGCAGTTGAAAGAAAAACGTAAAAATAATTAATAATCATGGATATTTCGGCCTTTAAAATTTCGTCATATTAAATTTTAAAGGCCGAAATATCCATGATTATTAATTATTTTTACGTTTTTCTTTCAACTGCGAGAACTAATCACTAGACGAAATCACTAGACGTGAATTTAAATTCTTTACTTGCCAATACTTGTTTAGTTACCCAGATTAAAGGTGAAACAAAATGTATGAAAATGGACCTTGAAGTATCGCCTTAAGTAAATGGATACTGTTTAATTTTTTACATAGTTGAATTACTATTTAAAACATATTGATATTCAGCAAAACACTGGCTTTCTGCACCTTGAACACCTTCAAACATACCTTAAGGGGTCTTCAATAAATAATGTTACCAGAATTTCATGACATTTTGACTTCTCCCCCATCTTCATCATAGGTAGCCATATTTGTGGGTCGAATTCAGATATGGTAGAAATAAGATATTTGATAGCCTCACCTGCTCCCGAGAAAGCATCATCCCCAGACAGGTTGTTGTCATCACCGTCCAGGACATCTTCCACTGGCAATTCCACCTTTACTATGTTGGCTACAACAATGATAAATACTATTAAATCAATAAGAAGTGTTCCTCAATTTGTTATATTTTTCCAGTAAACCCATTAAATATGAAGTAATTTTTTTTTGCTGTCAAACATTGCTAATATTATCACTGAAAATTAATCATTATTTGATGTTAATTTGGTAAATTTTCAAAATGGTCCCTTTTTATTTATAAATCTTAATAGTAAAACAAGTGCTCGTGCTTTATTTGAACCCAAACACTACCAATCCTCAAATCAGTAGCCAAATACAACTAACTATAATATACAGATGATACTTACGCTTGAACAGTTTATTTTGTCCATGTTTTAAAAACTGCTCCTCAGTGTGAAGAACTTGTTTCTTGAAGTTGGCTGCATTCCGTAGCTGTGTGATGCACACTTCACATATGCCACTTTCACTGTCTGAAGCTGACAGCTGAAAATGAGATAAACATCAGAGGGAGGCCATATGAATATGTCATTAGCACTATGCCAAGTTCAGTTTGGCCAATTTCCATCTTATTAATAAGAAGTCACAAAATTACATAATTTCTTTTTTCAAAGCAATTAAGAAATTATTCATCATACATATAAATTATGAAGGAAGCTCATGTTATAAAAGTTATGTTATTTTTCTAATAAAAATCTATGCACTAATGTTAACATGATAAAGTTGGCAAAGTGTTAATTACTGATATGTATGTATAGTCTACAGAATAAAAATATATTCAATTCAAATATATAATTAATGTTTAATAATATATAGTTCAATAAAAGGACATGCCCCCTTTTTGTATGGGTGCTGGCTCTTTATTTTGAAAAAAATCCAATCAACCTCAAACTTATTAGATTACAAAGTGGCAAAAATGTGGAGTTTAGAATCATTAAAAGAATAATTTTAGACCCTTCCATTCATCAGAAAATAAGAAAGAAATGTTTTAGCAGACTCATAAAAATAACTTCATTGATTAGTATAAAAAGAGGTGGAATAGGCAACCACATAGATATTATTATTTTATAAAAGTAGCTGTCAGTTAATATTTGCAGATATAAAGAGAAAATTATAAGAACAAATGAAATAAAATGCTATTCGCAGTTATTCTTGCAGAGAAATATACAAGATTTATGACTATTTTACTTTTTTAGAGACATATTCCAATGTAGACAGATTTTTATTTAGAAAGTGGTAATTAAAGCAAAAATAAATAATTTATTTCAATAAGCTTGTAAGTTCTATTCAAATCTATATATATAAAAATGAATCCCTATTTCCCTTGGTCACGCCATCACGCGTTAATAGCTGGACCGATCACTCTTTTTTTGTTGTTGTGTTTGTTATTGTCAGGAGTAGGTTCTTATGAAAGAAAAATTCAAAAAATTGCGCGGAAAACATTAATTTTATATAACTGTCAATTGTTTGAAATAACTGTCAGCGATTGACAGAATGCGCGCTGCAAATTTATAGTTAAGACGGGACAATGTCTGCTGGGTCAGCTAGAATAATATATAAATTATATTTCATAAAATTTCTGTTGGTAAAACATTGTTTTGGATATGTCCTTTGGCCTTAATTTACACCAGTAATATGGAGGGTAGCACCAACGACAATCTTCTTATGTATGGAAATTTGTTCATCATAGTGCCAAATGATAGTGGCACCATGTCAGCAAGTGGGTAAATTTTTAAGATAGAACCAAAGGTATTAAACTAGAATATTTAATTAAAAAAGAAAAGGAAGGTGTTTGTTTATTTATAGTTTAGGTTTTATATATTACTGCAGTTTCATAAACCTCTATGTTTCAACAACACTAGCAACAAGATATATCAAATTATTCAATTCAGCACACTTCACCACCCTTACAACTGCTAACTTCTCATCATACCCTGTTGCTAAACTAGCACTATTGTGGGTTTTTGAGTTGTAATTATTGATTTCTGTTAAATATTTTTAGGGTTTTTCAACTTGACCCCATATGAGATGGTGGTCCTTGCCTCTACTGTACATAATCGGTATTACTTTCGTGGCTAACGTCGACTAGGCTCGTAAAGTCGAATCAAATCAGGTCCTAATCATTGCCCGCTACAAACATTCACTAACAAACTGTGTTCATTACGAACAGTCCGCGGCATACAGAGACGAGCCACTGCGCATAAGGAATAAGTACTGCGCGATTCGATTCATCGGAGATTCAATTCTTCTTAGTAGACACCAGCCAATATATTATAAAAGCTGCTGAAATTACATAGAATAAAACTGGCTTTCTACTACTATGCGACGATGTACTAAGTATTTCAAAGCATAGCAGAAACTTAAAAGTATTTAGCATTTTTATTCAGTATGCGCGTCCTTTCGGCTTTTTTATACCGGGTCATGTAGTGACGAAAAAGTATTGTTTGCATTAAAATATAAAAACACATATATTACATATTTATGTAAACACATAACATTTTAATAAAATAATAGTAAAACAACTCACAGTTATGTCGAAACAATCTTTTAGCATGTCTCCATACACTTCATCTTCGCCCATCCAACGATAGGTCGTTTTTATGTCTTTAAACGCACCTTCCGATGCGCAGCATCGGCACATATTGTTCATGATGGTTGTTTCCATATTATTTACAAGCGAAAACCATTTGAAAACAATTACAAGTGTTTTTCTTATATTCAATGTAATAATTTATATGCGCTCTAGCAAAGCACAGCCATTTTCTATTTTCTGGGACTGTTCCCCAATATCTGTGTTACTAGATCCTAAAAATATTTACCCCTAAAGCAAAGTCGAAACACAATATAAAAAAAAAATCCTTAAAAAAACGCTAAAAGGTTTTGTTGTTGTGACTTTTCAAACATACATTTGGGTATGAGAAACCGGTGAAATTGTAATTATGGTCCACCATATCAATGGAACTAAACAAGAATAAAAGTATTTCCGATAATCAATATAGACAAAGTAAATAGTCAGCACAGAGTAATAGTAGTAGTGGAGAATTATTGTTTATTTATAAAGTCCGATGTCCAAAGTAAGACCGATAACATTTGATTTTTTATTTGCTTCCTCATTCTTAGTAATGAGAAATTAGATCCCACAATTAACAAGTCAAGAAATAATTATGATTGAAGTAAAAATGAAAAATCAAAAATACAATATTGTACTAATTCTCCCGCTAAAATTAGGTGTAAAACCACTAAGTTGAAACCCCTCCAAAATCTCCAATCATTGTAGTAAATTGCCATCTTTCATCTCAATTATTATGCTTAGGCAGAGCTTATATATCCGGAATCGCATTCTGAATCCAGAAAAATAAAAACTGAAAAGCGGATGCTTGTCTTGCAACTTTTTCAATTGCGGAGAGACGTCACTTTCCAATACGAAAATCTTATTGACGTATAGTGCCATCAGGTCACAAAAATGTAAAGCAGTAAAATATGTCGAAATCAAAACATTTAACTGAGTAATTTCCATAAAATATTTAAACATTGAAGAAAGATGCATCCACGTTTTATTAGCTTTACTTACAAAAAAAATGAGCACGCGTGTGAAATATCGCCGATTTGTATGGGATCCAGTGTTCTGGATTAGATATTGAATGTGGATTGTGGAAATTAAATTAATGGACGTATAAGCCCAGTGACGTCTATTATGATGGGCCCAGGCGGGATAGGCCACAAGGGTGCTGAACGTGTTGTCGCTTGGTGCGTCAACCCGCCCAACTGCAATGCATTTTCAATAGCCACATTTCTATACAATGATTGATTTAAAAAGTGTTTGTAGCTTTTTCAGAATTTTTGAAAATAATATTGCTAAGCGTTCTATACTTAATATTATAAATGAGGCGTATTTTTCGTTGGGAGCCGAAACAATCCGCATAGGCTGAAGGACACGATCCATAATATCAAAGCTTCTATTCAGTCCTACAGGAAAACATTCCTTAAGTATGTATACTTATGCAACTATTGCGAATCGTAGAAAGTAAATTTTAGCACGATGTTTTAAGGAAGTGCAAAGGCAATATCATCAATCAGTAGAGTTAGGGTAATACTACAATTTAAAACTTTCAGCAATAAATTTTTTGTAAAGTTACTTGTTAGCAATTAGTAAGCTATACAGCGGTTTATACATTTTTCTGGTTCTTAATTAATCTTGTTGTAATTGTCATAAATAAACAGTTAAATAAACAATAATAAACAGTTTTCCATAGGCGTTCTAGATTTAAGTATACCGTCTAGTCAGAATTTTTTTTTCAATTCAATTCACAAACGGATGTATCAGCCAAGCCTTAAATATTCACTCACTTTATGCTGAAATGACATGGGTATTGAGAAGTCTAATTTATTTCTCTTTGATTGACGAGCCTTAAGAAAATATCTAAACTCCTGTCAAGTGTCAAATGTCAATGATCATATATATTATGTCACTTTAATCATTGAGACACTGTCAAACAGAGAAATTAGAATTTCTTGAAAAATTGTATGGTTAAATTGGAAAGATTTACATTTTACAATGATGTCAAGTGTTTCTATGTGCCGATGCTGCATGCTGCGCCCACCGGATAAGAACTTAAAAGCGTCATATACATCGTTAGGCAAATCTGAAGTGTACGCTGATATGCTGAAGGACTGTTTTGAAATACATGTAAATATTTAATTTTCATTATTATTGAATTTACGCGAAATATATGTAATATAAAAAAAATATGTAAAGCAATATGACGCTTTCGTAATAAGTATTTATTTTCTTGTAACGGTTTATATTTAATATGTTTATCTTACTTTATGTAATTTTTTTGTTTGTGTACTAATTGAGTAATATTTTTAATGGGTCTATTTCTAGTCACTTACTTCAATCAGTAGGTACTTGCTATATAAAAGTATGCAAAACTGCATTACACTATATTACTCTTCTATTATAAGTATCTAATTGCTCCATCCGACCGCGCTTAATGTAGACTGTCGCGTTCAATTCTGACAGACCCAGAGGAAAATATCACTGGCTATACGTCGTAAAAACGAGTTCTTGAAACTCTTACACTCCACAAGACCGCAGGGCCATCCTCGCTGCCGAGGATCCTTCTAATAGTTTCGGCTTGTGTGCCAACAAATATAGTGATACTGGTTAGAATGTTAGTTCACTATGACTACGCGCATCTATAACCGTCGATATTTCATGCTATACCAGTGACCATTGTGAGCCCAAGTTTCATAACATGTTAGTGGGTTGCCCTCATCATGGTCCCTTAATTTTCAAGGGTTGCGATCGAATGTAGCACTCACCCAAAAGTTTGTTGTGTTTGTATAAGATGGCCCTTGCCAGGCTAACAAATATAGGGTCAGGTTAAAAAAAAGTCTAGTCTAAGGCCCAATACTTTAAACATCCGACCTTTACATCCTTTTAAACCTTTATCTGTGGAAAAGGGGTCTCATAGGTATGTCTAATTGGAATTTAAAAAGAAAATAATTGTGGAGTGCAAACAATATTAATAAATCCAAATTTTCTCATTGCATAAGTATTTGGTTTATTTATTCAAAATTATAAGAAGTGTTAGATATTGCTACTCATACAGAAACTTATACCTTTTTCTAAAATGAATAGAGATAAATACTGCCACATATAATCTTGACCCCACATTAAGATTGATGTATGTGATATTGACTGCCTCGTTGGCGTAGTTGCAAATGTATAGTACAGTATGAGTATGACTACCACACTGAGATCCTGTATTTGAATCCCTAGGGTTGAACGAAATTTGAAAACCTCCTGGGTGTTTGAAAAATTTTATAAGTCTCCAATCTGTGAATATAACCTAGGACATTCTGATCCATGGTCCCTACATGCCTTACCTACTGCTCCAAGAACCCAACTAAAAGCAGCAATAAATTATTTATGCTAATTCATCATAGTTTTCCCTGCAATTATTTATTTATTAAATTAAGATGCAAAATAGATTACAGTTGTAAAGGTTATGCGCTAATCAAACACCACTGCGTGCTCAAGACTAACTTTATTTTTCCGTCTACCTACCCACATTATATTTATATTTTACAAACACAGTTACCTACAATCCCTTTCATAAACAAAATAAATAAAAATTCAACATTTCTTTAGTGATATAAAAACATAATATTACCTACCGCAAACATAATTATATTTATATTTTTTTTTTTCACATTTAGGGTAATTAAATGTTCACAAAACCATTACACATAAAATAATAGTATTAAGTACTATTTAATCTTACACTATATGTACAGATAGCTGTTAATATGTAAACTTGTGACAGTTGTAAAAAAAAAATAGCGGAGATGATTGCCGGCCACACAGGTACACTAGCTTGTCGTTGCGGGGTAACCCCACCGATCAGGCGGTTTCACTGTCCTGCCGGAATGAGTGCGATAATAATAATTACAATTTGATTGACCAAGTTCTCGATTATGTAGCTGTAAGTTGTTACTGGAGCCGAAAACAACAGGGTACGCAGTAGTAGTAATACTGTTTTCTAATTTTATGTCATCATACAAAATTGGTTTGGTTAATTCAACGTTTCGGTATGAATCAACAATTAAATGTTTTCTATTGCGTCGTATTATATTTATTTACCATTATTCATTTTAATCAAATAGGATCGGAGACCTAAAACTCGTTAATCGTTGCTGAAATCCATTTATTGCAAAACCATACCTTAACTTTTTCTCCTATCGACAATGGTTTTAAAGACCTAGATCCTTTATCATAATACCGTTTTTGAATATTTTGTCGGGAAGTTAATTTGCTTCTTGTTTTATTTATTATCTTTGGCATAAGTAATTTCGGCGAGCATGGAACTATACTTCGTAGCTTCCTATTGAATATTAATTCCGCAGGAGATGCTATTTCTTTGCTTAAAGGAGTATTTAAGTATTCTAAAAGCGCTAAATTAATATCACCTTTACTGTATATAGTCTTTCTCATGATGTTTTTTATAGTTTGTATTGCTCGTTCTACTTGACCATTGGATTGGGGATACCTTGGTGATGACGTCACGTGTTTAAAATTCCAATCCCTGGCAAAACAACAAAAATAATTCGATGAAAATTCGGGTCCATTATCCGACATGACAATTTCTGGTATACCTAATCTACTAAATATATTTTTCAATTTATGTACTATGTTTTCTGAGGACAGTGAACTTAATTGAGAAATTTCCACGTACTTACTAAAGTAATCAACAACTATAACATATGATTTTGCCCCCAAATGGAAGATATCAGTTCCTATTTTGCACCAAGGTCGGCTAGGTATTTCATGTGGAATTAAAGGTTCTCTTATGTTTTGCTTTTTATAAGTTAAACAAGCCTGACAACGGGACAAGTAATCCTGTAATTCCGAGTTCATATTCGGCCAAAACATTATTTCTCGAGCCCTCAGCTTACACTTTTCGATGCCCAAATGACTGGCATGAATTCTTTTAAGCATCTCACGTCGCATACACTTCGGAATAACTACCCGAGAGTTCTTCCATATGATCCCAAAATCTACTGTTAATTCATCTCTGCTGTCCCAATAACACCTCAAGATGTTAGATACCTTACACTTTTCACTCGGCCATCCTTGTTTTATAACTTTAATTAGTTCTTGAGATTCTACATCATCTTTGGTACATTTTGTACTTGTAAAAATGCGTGTCAGTCAATGGATTACTCGTCGTTAACGCACATACCTGCGCCTGCGCTTCAAGGTAGTCGCGCGACGAGTGCGCCTCGCTATGTGCCGCCGGTGCGACTGCACGGGATAGTGTGTCAGCAATAAATAGATACTTGCCAGGTTTATATATTAACTTAAATGTATACGGTTGCAAACGTAATAACATTCTTTGCAAACGCGCCGGCGCACTGCTGAGGGGTTTGTTTATTATGCTTACCAAAGGCTTGTGATCCGTTTCAATAATAATATCTGTACGGCCGTATATGTACGTATAGAACTTTTCGCAAGCAAATACGCATGCATACAATTCCTTTTCTATTTGAGCATAAGATTTTTCTGTCTTAGTTAATGATTTAGATGCATAACATACGGGCAAATTATCTTGTAGAAGGCAAGCCCCTAAGCCGTTTTACTGGCGTCTACTGATATAACCACAGGTTTTTCTAAGTTATAATATTGCAATACTGGTGGCCTGACTAGACATTGTTTAAGATTATTGAAACATTTTTCGTGTTCAGCATTCCAATGCCAAGCAATGTCCTTTTTTAATAAGATAAATGTTTTTTCCGAAAAATTTGGAACAAAATTACTTACATACGTTACAAGGCCCAAGAATCTTTCCACATCTTTCGTGTTATTTGGTATCGGCATATTAGTTATAGCATTAACGTGGGAACTAATTTTGTAATTTTATGGCCTAAATATTTTATTTCCGTCAAACCGATTTTGCATTTTTCCTTATTTAGTTTTATATTAATATCTTCGCACCGCTTAAGTACCGCCCGCAGTCGTTGATCATGAATCTCTTTTGTCGGGCCATAAATTAATAAATCATCAACAAATAGACTAACCCCATCTAAATCATCAAAGTGACTGTATAAGCGTTTATGAAAAACTTCTGAAGCGGACGATATTCCGTAAGGCATTCGTAAAATTTAAACCTTCCGAAAACTGTGCTAAAAGTGCAAAGATCTGTACTATTTTTATGTAATTTTAGTTGCCAAAATCCTTGCTTTGCATCAAGAGTGCTAAAATATTTTGCACCGGATAAACAAGTTACAATTTCTTCAAAAGTTGGTAACTTAAAATGCTCGCGTTTGATTGCTTTATTTAAATCACGAGGATCCAGACAGATACGTAAATCACCATTTACCTTTTTAACTACGGTCATACTATTAACCCAATCTGTCGGTCCCTCTACTTTAGCTATAATTCCTTCACTTTGCATTTGTAATAATTTACTTTTTATTTGTTCTTTCAGAGAAACAGGTAATTTTCTAGGTGCATGAACTACCGGCTGAGCATCTTCTCTCAATTGTATTTTGTATTCACCAGGCAAACAACCCATACCTTCAAAAACACTAGGAAACTCATCAAATATGCTTTTACTATCTGTTTTATCTGATGTCCCTATAGCCATAACTCTTTTTATTAATTTCAGTTCCTCGCACGAACTTTTACCTAATATTGGGGATGAATTAACATTTACGACAATAAATTGTAATAAATATGTGGTATTTTTATATATAACTTTTAAATAGCATTTGCCTAAAACGATAATCGGACTACCAGAATAACCCTGCAATTTTATAGATGTTTTAGTTAGCTCACTTTCTTTTATGTGGATTTTACCAAGATATTTGCGCGGCAAAACATTCACATCAGCTCCAGTGTCCAACTTAAAACATATTGTTTGATTGTTAATTTTTAAATCAACTAACCAATCACTGTACCTATAACTATTATTAAATTTTACCTGATCGGTTGAGTCATCCTCCTGCACTTCGTGGACTCTGCCTACCCTACACATCCTAGCGTAGTGGTTCATTTTATAACAATTATTGCACCGTTGTCCGTATGCGAAACACTCATTATGCTTGTGTATGCGACCACAGTTTTTACACAATATGTTCCTGTTAGCTGTGGTTTCTGTCTTTCGTGAACTGTTCCTTGGTACTTGTATATTATTATTTGACTGCCTAAAGATTCGTGCTTGGGCCGGAGGGTAGTTATTTTGATACAGCGGTCGTGACACGAATGAAGTTGACTGCGAGTGCGTGTTTCGAAATCGTTGTGACTGCGGACGCGTATTACCGTACTCATAATCGCGCTTCCGATTTACAGCAAATACTTGAGGACAGCTTGGCTTATTGCTTTCAATATTTGCACCTTGAGAAATTTGATGAACGTGCTGGTCACCATTTTCTTGCTTAATATTCTGTGCGTGAACACGCGACATTTCAGCCAATCTACATATGTCGAGAGCCTTCGGTAGTGTAACATCAGGTTCTCTTAATAATCGCTCCGCCAAAGCCATATCGCTTATACCACAAATTAAACGACTGCATACCAGGTCATCTCGCAGATTTTCAAAATCGCAATTGGCTGCTATTTTGTTCAACTCAAACACATATTGCTCCGTTGACTCCAATTCGTGTTGATCTCGTTTAAAAAATTTATGACGTTCGACCGCCAAATTCTTTTTCGGTATGAAAAATTTATCAAATTGCTCAAGTAATTCGTTAACAGTTTTACATTCCACTTTAAATTGATCGTACACTTCGCGACACTGATCTCCAATTACATGCAATAATATATTAACTTGTACTTTGTTGTCCTTCTTCTTCAACTCGCATGCTTCGAAGTAAGTGTTAAAAGATTTCTTCCATTTGTCCCAGTCTCTGCTTAAATTTCCAGATGTAGTATTTAATAAATTATTTTCGAACTTAAAAGTCTCAGGAGGTCGCAAAACTGACTCCATTTTAAAATTTCAATACCGGCTGCGCCATGTAAAGGTTATGCGCTAATCAAACACCACTGCGTGCTCAAGACTAACTTTATTCTTCCGTCTACCTACCCACATTATATTTATATTTTACAAACACAGTTACCTACAACAGTCAAAAAACTATAACAAATATAAAATATACAAACATAAAACTAGAATGTATTCCTAAACTTAACACCCTTATATAAGTTAATTAAATTAAGATTGCATTGCTTTTTTGTGCATACAATGACAATATAGCCAAGGGAATCTCAGGCTGGTGTAGTATACAATATCAAATAGTCCATGTACAATGAATTGTTTTTATTATAGATGCTAGTGAGTGATGTGGAGGGTGATGGCGGGATCTGCGAGGTGTGTATCACGCGGCTGCGCGACGCGTGCGACTTCAAGCAGCAGGTGCAGCGCTGCCTGAAAAACATACAGCTGCAGGCCACACTAATGCTAAAAGGTCTGTTGGTGAATACAAGGAGGATTTAGGAAGTGGCAACATGTGCAATTCTGTGCCTCTTTAGAGGAAATTATAGATTAATTGCATAAAATAATATAATCTTGTACTAATAGTGTCACATTTTGAAATTCTTGAGCATTTTTCCAATCATAAATGCTCAAGTATTTCATATAACATTTCTGTTACAAAATTTTAAATGCCCTACAACAGAACCTTTTCTTTTATCCTGTTACATATTACTATTTCTTTTATATTTTCTGTCTGATTGATATTACATACTGATAGTTATGTGATTTTCACTACGGCAGCTTCGAATCTTAATTAGTAATGCCAACAATATTTTTATATTCAAAACCTTTGCGCTCGTATTTGGTTCGTATCAACACAAAGTAATCTGAGTACTGAATATTTCAGATTGTCGAATCGTTTTTAGTTCTAGACTGACCACTGATCATGTTCAAATTAATTATTCATCCTCTTCACATAAAGTATCAGTGCCAAATTTCAATCCTTTTCTTTCTCTCAAACATTTAAGTCATTAACCGTGCTGTCATGTTGACCCGTTTATGTATTTGAAATATAAATCAGTCACCAAGAGCATATTCTATCTAACAGCATAGTATATTAAATATTTGAATTTCAGACGAAATAGCGACGAAGGTGAAATTAGAACTTTCGGAAGAAGACGACGACAATGGAATATATTTTTTAGGTAAATATCTAGAAAACAAACGGATTTCGTCCAGCAAACAGCACAAGTTAGCACAGAAGAATAGTGGTGGAGGCGAGCTCGCGTATGTACACGCTAAACGAAAATAGCCGCATGGCACGTGTACGGAAATAGAGTATCAACTAAGGAACTAATTGTACGAAACATCAGTGCATTGGACGTTAAACTAATCCATCACTTTTTCTCACGACTCGTGCCTCTACACGCTCATGACTGGCACAATTACCAGAATTGTAAATAGTTATTTACCAAACAAGCATAGCAAAATCTGCATATTGTTGATTTGTAATTAATTGTATCTTACAGATGTGAAAGAAGAGATGTCTGACTACGAACATTTAAGAGATGATGATGATGAGGAAGAAAAGAATTTGGCCGAGATGCTCGGCTTCAATGACATCACGGTGAAAAGAAAACACGTCGAGCAGAAAAACAGTTCGAGCAAGAAACGCGCCATCATGGCAGACACAAGTATAGGTGAGGGAATATTTAGGGTTCATTGTCATGTTCATTTTAAATCCATGCAATCATATTTTCATCCTACTATCCTACAAGTATTATAAATACGAAAATTTGTAAAGATCTTTGGAGGTTTGCATGCATGTTAGAAGTAAACTCATAGATTACAAAATAATAAAATAAACATTTACACTAGCTCTGGTAAATGGTCAATTCAGTGACATGACGTCACATATCTAGACACTTTCCCGCCCTCACACCCACCACTCCAACTCCTGTAAGCCAGGATCAGCAGTGGCATGCATTTTATGACACCGAGCGGTGAAGCTCGGCGAGTCTCAGGGAAAACTAATTTGTCATTATCCCGCAGCGAAATTAATCAAATAGAAAGATAGCGAGGAGTTGGAAATATTAATTGTCCACTTCCCTCCAGAGCAATGCGGGTGACAAAATCATGATGTAAGGAGGCGATTTAACCTCAAGGATAGGGACGTTTACAACTAGATAAGCTAGTTATAAAGCACCACGGATAAAATTAAATGAAAGGGTCCTACCACATGAGCTGTTAGATTTGATTACAATAGGCATGGCAAAAACGCCGGAAAGCACGGAAATTCCGTCTAGTCTCAACAAGGTTCATGTAGTATACAACCCCAGATGTTATTTGCATACTGTTTAACATGATGTTGCGCTCTTCATGCCAGAGACCACACTCCCAAAGTACGTGATGAGCAGATTGTTCAACCTTGTAACCAGGTGTAGAGCATGGGCAGGCAGGAGAATCAACCAGCCTAAATGAGAACAGTTTACCCTTAAAATGTGACGTGTGACGTCATCGCAAAATTAGCCAGTCTAAAATTAATCAATTCCGAAAAAAAAGAATGTTATTGCAAATAGCTTATAGTTCTATAATCTACGCCGATGGCAATATATCATTGTTTTGCATATTGTCAATAGACTATTCTGCGACTCACTACTGTATTGTAGATAGGTTTCTGTCATTCTTAATAATAAAAAAAAACTTACTATACAACATTTCCTTTACAGAAAAGAAAGCGAAAAAAATCAGCACTGGTCCCTTAAAAATATCAATCAGAGCTCTCTCGGAAATGAACAAGATCATAAAACCTGCGAAGGTTTTGCCTAACATACGATTTATCAATGATAGTATGAAGCACAAATTGAACATAGACAACATTCTCAAATATTCAAACTGTACGCCTTTTTCTAACAAAACACTGGCGGGAATCGTCTGCGCTTATTGTAAAGAAACATTTCAAAAAATTGAAGAACTAAGAAATCATACGAGAGAAAACCACAATGGCGTTGATTTGATCGACAAAAAGAGGATGGACAAAAATAATCTGTCGGTAAAAATGGACATCACTGATTTAAAATGCAGTACTTGCATGGCGAGCTTTGACGTCATAACCAATCTGAAGAAACACTTGAGCAAAGAACACGATGTGAAATTTTATTCCGACGTGCATGACTATATTCTAGAATTTAAGTTGACTGATAGTGAAATGTTGAATTGTGCGCTTTGTAATTCCACATTCGAGACATTTAAAATGCTGTTGCAGCACATGAACGGACATTACCGAAATTATATCTGTGAGGTTTGCGATTTAGGTTTTATAAATAAACATCGTCTTAAAAACCATCAAAGAACACACGAAATCGGCAGTTTCAATTGTACGTTTTGTGACAAAGTGTTCAGCACTCGAGTTAGAAAGATGTGTCACGAGAAGTACACTCACAACTCTGGCGCCCGGTACACGACGAACTGTCCGCATTGCGATCAATCTTTCACGAGTTATTACCAAAGGAATAGGCACATGTTCAAAGAACACAACATGGTTGCGGCCTCTTATAAATGCAATATATGCGACAAGTCATTTATTCTGAAGTCGAAGCTCACGGCTCACATAAAGAAAGTTCATTTGATGGAGCGGAATCACATTTGTGCCGAGTGCGGGCAAGGATTCTTTATCAAGCAATCTCTGGACGAGCATATGATAAAACACAATGGGGAAAGAGTGTTTAAATGTACAGTGTGTCCTAAAGCATATGCCAGGAAGAAAACCTTGAGAGAACATATGAGAATTCACAACAACGACAGGAGATTCAAGTGTGGTATATGCGCTTTGGCATTTGTTCAGAAATGCAGTCTCAAAAGTCACATGTTGTCAAACCATGGCATTACACTGGCTGAGTACGAGACCTCTAGAAGTGATTTATGTAGCCCGGAGAGCCTTTGAGTGTTAAATAAAAGTAGAATGGGAAGGGAAAGAACTGGTTGTATTCCTGAGGGATATACTATAATAATATATAAGTGATATAATCTGTTTATGGATTAAGCCGGTTCTCTTGCGATCATTACAATAGGCCCTGCGTTTAGTCTGTTTTCTAACACAGTGGCGTCGCCTAAATATTTGAACAAGCAACATGCTGGAGCCCAAGATGTAGGAACTATTATTTTGTAATAACGTAACTATTGCTAGTCAACTCGATAACTTAGTATGTGCAAGGGAAGGTGTTGTAAATGGTATTAGGTAAGCCAATGATAGATAAGATCACACTATTTGTGTCGCAATCGATGTCATTTATACCGTCAAAACCAGTAATTGGGCGCTAGCTATGAAACATAGCATGCACGAACAGGCACAATATATCTTTTGGCACCTATTTATTGAAACAACAAACCAAACAGCGCAAGAGACCCGGCAACAGATGTATCATAAAAAATACTTATATGTAAAATAAAAGTGGGTTCATCTTCTAGTTTAATATCATTGTTAGTCGTGTAGAATGACAAACTAATTAAATTGTGAGTTTCAACGTGTATCAATAAAGATAACATTCAGTAGATTCTCCCGATACCTTGTGTCTGACCTGTCACTATAGTCTCGGGATATGGTGTAGCTACAATTTCAAATCTAAGATGAACAAGCTGTGTTAGTAAGACTAGACTGTGTACGTAATGTTGGTAATTTTTAAAACGAAATACATGTCCTTAAGCGGGCTGTAGGTTAGCAAGAAAACTTGCAGAAGTTATTTTTCCGCAACCGATTATTACCGCGTAAAAAGACGCAACTACTTCTGTCTCATTTTAAAGTTGGGAGTTGCAAGTTGTATGTGTATAGAAGTGTTGCAATATAGCCGGTAACGTATGCATCTGGAAGTTGTAGCGCAATGTTGCTGCGAGAACTTCCTAATCTACACTTTAATGATCAGTGTATATGGGTGTATGTATTTGCTAGTGGTATACCCTTGTATACGGTGGTCGCTATCCGGATGGATATAAAAAAACGTTACTAAATGTGGCAAGTGTTTAATGTGCAATATGTGACGGATTAGTCATGGTCGTGCAGCTGCTATGAAGACATACCTCGAGGGGTCCTAAGTAAACTATCGTATCTGAATAAATAGCAATATTCACTTCTCTAACGTTTCATTATCTAGGTGCTGTTTACTAACAAACCCATTAAAAAACATTAGTAAATAGTTTTTAATGGAGTTTTCTTTTCATTTATTAACTTTTGAATTGATCGTACCTAGATAACGAAACGCTAAAAAGTTAATATCGCTATTCTTCCAGATACGATATTTTACTTACGAGCCATCGACCTGTCTCTGGTAAGAATTGAACAATGTTGCAGTGTTCGTTTTTGTTATTTAAAAGTGAGTTTGGGTTACATTATTACTTTTATCACATCTAAATATGAAAATTATATTTATTTTTTGTTACATATTCAATAAAATATAATGGTATTTTATCGTTTTAATTTCTTTTCCTGTGTGTCGACCTTGTAATAAAAAGATTTTTTTTTTACAATGGTATTTAACTCTTTTTTATTTTCTACAGTTATCAAATATTTACTTCGAATAAATAAAATTCAGTAAAATATTAACAAGTTATTTTAAAAAGAATAGGTTCTTAAAAATTCGACAAAAGGAGTGAGTGTCAAGAAAAAGAAGTGATACTTGCATGTGACGTCACTTGTCGATGCTTTGACAAAAAAAAATCGTAAGTTGTCTATATTTAAACTCAAGAAAAACCCATATCACATCAAAATCGTTTCGGTAGTTTAATCTCACCAGTCTGTTTCTTAATTTATTTAAAAATAATTATGATGTATTTCTCTTTTATTATATAAAAGTGCACAACCGGGCTTTTATATCGAGAAAGAACTTTTATTCTTGCAGAGTCATAGCTAAAAACCGATAAGCAATAAGATTGCGATTGATTTGAAATAAAACATGTAACTCAATTAATCGTGTACTATTAACATTTATTTACACATTTTATATTCTAAAGAGAAAAATATTCTTTCGTTTCTACTTTATTTAGGCACCTATTTTACAATAATTTTGAAATCTGTAATAGCGGTTCACAAAGACCCTTGTTTGTTGGGAGATTTGTAACTAATAACACATTACACTTCATTGAAGTTCTACAACTTAACTAATTGTTCTAAAAATAATTTATAGTAAATACTGGCTTTTGCTCGCGGCGCGCGTCATAGAGTTTTTCCAGGATAAAGTCCCCCTTTATATGTTCCCGGGATAAAATGGAGCCTATATTTTATGTTATACCTAGAGGTCTAGAGCAAAATATATGTGAAAACTGCATTCAATACCTTGCAGTAGTTTTGGCGTGATGCGTGTACGAACATAAACGGACAAAAATAAAAAAAAAAATGTTCTGGTTTCTGTTGCTCTAGTATTGACTTACCCACTTTCCGATATTAGTTTGTCTTCAATATCTCAAGACATCGGCCTGTTACAATTTTATTATTACACTTTAAATCACTTCGACGCCTCTAGGTTATACTGGCTTTATACAACCGAGCATATTTTTTTTTAATAATTTTTATTTGGACTTAGTATAATATTGCTAGCCGATCACAAGCCCGGCTGTGGATTTAATCTTTGTACACGGCACATTCCTTTTCTTGCGATAAATTATAGCTCATATACATACATGATAGACTATGAAGACGTTATATCGCTCGCTGCAACACTAATCCCGTGATTCGACAACAGATGGCTCTTCAAGCTGCATTTCTGCACAAAAGTTAAGCCGCAAACGTCACATTTGAACCTCCTGTCGTTATTGTGGATCCTCATGTGCTCCCGCAGTGTGTATTTCCTCGCGTAAGACTTTTTGCACACCTCGCAAGCGTATATTCTCTCACCCGTGTGCTTCACCATGTGTGCCTTTAGGGCTTTCTTACTGAAAAATCTAAATCCACATTCCGTACACTGACAATTGCGTTCCATCAAATGGCTTTTCTTAATGTGATACATGAGTAATGACTTCAGAATATAGGCCTTGTTGCACACGTTGCATTTATATTGCGCTTCGTTGTTGTGGACTTTCACTAAGTGCTGGTTTCTCTGATAATAGCTTCTGAATGGCTCATTGCAGTATGGACAGTTGGATATGTTCCTCGCTCCGAGATGCTTCATTTTCTCGTGGTAGCACTTTTTGGAGCGGGTCGCGAAGACCTTATCACAGTGGTCGCATTTGAAACTGCCTTCTTGGTGCGTCGTTCTGTGTGCGTTTAGAGACCTTTTCGTCGCAAAAGCAGTACCACATTTAGAGCAGATATAGTTGCTGTAGTGCTTGTTCATGTGTTGTTTCAACATTTTAAACGTTTCATACGTAGAACTACACATAGCGCAGTCGAAACAGTCCCCCTTCTTTAACTTGAACTGGAGAATGTGGTCTTTGATATCATTGTGGAACGTCTTGTCATGTATTTTCACTAAATGCTCTTTCAAAGCTCCCAGATTATCCATTTTGGCATCACACAAGGTGCACATTAAATCAGCCACATTCAGCTTGACGCTGTATTCAGTCATGTCAAAAGAAGACTTGAACTCTAAGCGCTCTTTCTTGTGGTCTATTTCAGTGTGAGTTCTTAAATCAGCTGGGTCAGGGTAAGCCGCCTCACAATACCCGCAAATGAAGCCAAGAAGGGATTTATTCTTGAAAGGCGTAGCGTTCGAATACTTAAGAATGGTCTGGAGGTTCTCCTTATGTTTTATTTTGTCATGCGTTGTTCGGGTCCACATGAGGTTGATCTTAGACACTGGTTCGATTGTTATTTTTCGTGTTTTTATTTCTTTTTTCGTTTTCATGTCTGGTGAGTCGCATGAATCTGTAATAGTTTTAAAGTAATTAAAATGCATTACTGGTAACTGGTTACAGTGTTATTGTATCAAATAAATTATAGATTATAGAGCTCTACACCTTATATAAGAAATTTGACATAAACTAACGCAAAAATGGAAAAAACTTACTCATGGAGGTAGTTAATCGGTTAACAATTGTTTTTATTTTGTCAGCTCGCCATGTGTTGTCGGTATTGTGGGACTTCTTAACGACTGGCTTAGTTTTTTTAGCTTCTACCTTCTTTTTCAATGAAGACTGGCTCGTTTTGGACTTCACCAAGTGGATAGGTTCATCTCCTACTGAAATTCGGATATTTTATCAATCAATAGCCACATATAACATCGTCACATTAAATCAGTCATTTCACTTGCCCTCCGTGCTTCTTAACATATGTTAACTCAACAAATGGAACAATGTAAAAGGTACGTGTCTTTAAAACTTATAAAGGTTACGTATACGTAAATCGTCCCCCCTCTCCGCCGGAGGTATTTCTTGTGCGCTTGGTCTCCACACCGAATGCATGCCCATGCACGGGCGACATTTATCGCGGCCCTAGGCACTCAGTTAAGTGTGTATACTTCATGGTTGCCAATTCACATTGAGGCCTTTAAGAGCTCGCGGCAATTACCTGGCCTTCTCCCATCCTCCCGTCCTAAAATGGATCTTTGTCCCTTGCCTACTTTCCTCCAGGGCCCTGCAGTTGCTAAGCGGAGGGATTCCAGTAACATACCATCTTTATAAGAAGAAAAATATGTGTAAATTGATTTAACAAAAAGTGATCTATATTGTAGGTACCTGCATCAATCAAGTAATAGTCATCAGAGTCCGCATCACTGTCATGTTTCAACTCGCGCTTCACTTCAAGATGATTCCCATCTAAAAATTAAATTCTAATTAATTTCTATAATTACCAACATTGTTTGTGTGTTATGCTGAAAAAAAAACTTACAAGCTTGTTATTATCCTTGATTGTCAGTCCATATTTTTCAAATGAAAAATACACAGCTTTGTTATTACTGTTTCTAATACATACTAGTGTAGTTTGTATAAATTATAAATATTTATTACCTGTATCTGTGATGTAATCATTCTCATCGGCACTATCTCGTTTAACTTCCAGTTTAACTTGTAATTGTCTGTCATCTAAAAAAATTGAACTTGTACTTAATTAGCATGCTTTCTTAATGAGAATTTAAAATGGTTAATGTAATATTCGCATAAAACATGGAACAGGAATGCAATAATTTAGTTAATATAATTTTTATATGCAAAAGGATGATGATTTGTCTATTTATTATCAGACAAGCAGTTATAAGAAACTGATAAGCGCCCATATTCTGTTAATCTCAAATTATTTTTTAAACTCGCAATATATCTGTTGCATCTCTTCTTGAGTATATTGGTATTCCAAGCTGACAAAATCTTCACGTAGCTTGTTCCACATTTCAACCACTTTATTACTTAGAAAATGTTTGTGGGGGTTTTTTCGAGATATGGTGGTCAATTTGAGGTGGTGACTGCTGTAGTGGATATTTATATTTTGTTTAAATATTTTATGGAATATGATGGCACATGAAATCTCAGCAGCAAAATGTAATCATTCATAATAACCAAAACGCTAAATTAAATCCATACCAGAACATCATTAAGTGTGTAAATAAGATGAAGCACCCTACAATCCTGCATTCTGCCAGACAGTTCCGTACCACCAGATGAAATCCTGTTTTGTAATATTTAGTAAAATCATTGATGTGTACCACATGTATATTTTACTACTACATTTTGTTCATGAATGCACTATAGACATCTGGGAAACCTCACTGAAGTTCAACACGTTATGTCCTATGCTTAAAGTGCAATTTATAGTTCATACTTCTTATTCTACTATTTTCCTTATCCACAAAATGACATTTAATCTCCATAAAGTTGACCAACATAAACTAAAAATAATGAAATATAATAATCTTTACAGCATATGTGCCATACCATCTTCAACATTGTGTAACCTGCTCCTGAGCTTTTCTTCCACTCTTAGCACTTGTTTCTTGAAAGAAAGTGAACTTTGCACGGCTTGTATGCACACATCACATATTGAGTGAGGATAATATTCTGAGCAGGACAACTGTGGAAGCCAAGATATTTGTACATACTTCATTTACAAAGTTATAGTACTTACATAAAACTGTAATTTTGGTTTTACATTACCAAATATACACAAGTGTTTTAGTAATGCGATTAATATGAATTCAAATATATTGACTAAAATAAAAAAAAAATTGGTTGCCATGAAAATATGAAAGGATTCAGCCTTCTGAAGTCCTACCATATGCTATTGAAAAAGAAATTATTTATATTCATAACTTGCAAATAAGAGTCTAAGCAGTTTACATTATTAATGTATTGAATTTATCTTTGTACATTAATCCAATCGGCATTGGGGCCCATACAACATAAGCATCAAAAGTTGAATTTCGATATGTGCTTGTGAATAATAAAACTATAACTACGTCTAGATAAAGCATTTATTTATTGTAATTAGTATGTAGAAAGATAACGCACGTACCACAATATTAAAACATTCCTGTAACATGTCAGGATAGTATTCTTTTTCATTACAATTCGTGTAAGACGTGTAAAAATCTTTATGAATGCCTTTTGAAAGACAGCACCGGCATTCACTAACCACTTCCATTGTGTTAAATAATGACACTCTTAGGAATATAAACAATTTTATATTTTCCAGTGAAACCTATCGTTAGATATTTGTGATTTCGTGATCATATTTAATATTTTTATAAACATATAATTTTTTAATTTATATACTGTGGCCTGACTGAAATGGAGCATTGCAAAAACAATAAGTGCAAAGAGTTCGAAATAATGTTTATGATAATTATACGATATTAACGCGACATGGGATGAGGGTAAAATAATGATAAAAAAAAATGTCAACTGTCATTTGTCAAGTGTCAATGTCATGCCTCAGGGTGTAAATCTCAGACCAATGATGTACTCACGAAGTTTTATGGGGATCGAAATTTCAAATCGAATCGAATAGAATTATATATACATAGGTACGATTTTATGTGAAACGACATAATATCAAAGCTCGTATTACTATTGCAAGTTGTAAGTTGATATTTCAACTCTTTTCTATTATATAGCTGAAACACCTATCGTTAAACCAAATTATTTATCACGATTTGAAATATTTTTTTTAGTATCGATATTGTGACAACTGTTAATTGTAAATTGTAGTCGAACAATATACCGATGCACACCACTAACGTCGTCTCGTTCGTTCATCCTTGCATCGATCCAAATCAAAACAAGATGGCTGATGTATTGAATTCTTCGTGGTCTTATACCGACGCTGTGTAATTCTTTGTATTTCCTGAGACAAACTGAGTGTTCTAACTTTTGGTATGCCATTTGCGCATTGTGATAATGGAGTTTGACGAGATAGTTGTGAAGGAGAGCCCGGGATTGTGCCGGTGCTGTCTTTCCGAAGGATGCTACAAAGACCTTGGCTCGGAGTACACTTGGATGAACGACAATGAAATATATGCTGATATGTTGTTGGAATGCTTTGATATTAGTGTAAGTAATATTCATTGTACGAAGACCATCGCTAAATTAGAATAACCAATAACATAAAACTCCAATAAAAAGAACAGGAATACGCAATGCATAGACTAGTTGCAGAAGCCGGCTAGGGGAATATTAAATTGTCAAATAATTTAAATCAAGTATTAGAAATTAATTTGCTATTTATATTTTGTTTTTGTCGTGGAGTTTAGAATAAACACATCCACAATGAAAGTTTCTAAACCTTACTAACATAGTGGAGGTATTTATTACTAGAAATCTTCAGGAATTTTTCACATTGCTTTATTGTTTATACGATTCATACAGTATATTGTACTTTGCTTATTATAATGTTTTCATGGTACCTACTGGCATGAAACATATTCCACAGCCCTTCAACACGGGTTGGCAGTACCCAATTAGCATTCTGCCTAGACTAGAGACATTTATGGTTCATAAGAAGATGAGGTTCTTTCTGTGAAGCAATTATTCAGGCTGGCATGACTGTGCTGATCATCCAGAGATGCTTGTATCTTTGGTCCGTTGGCACTTTCTATGGGCTTTCACTTAACATCAGCTGCAGTGAAGCCAATTTGCCAAGCTTTTATATGAAAAAAAAATAAGCTTAGAGCTGGTTCATACTTGATTTAGGAATGAAACTTAAGGCGATACCTCAAGGTCCATTTTCATACATTTTGTTTCGGCTTTAATCTGGGTAACTAAACAAGTATTGTTAAAATTTAATATGACGAAATTTTAAAGGCAGAAATATCCATGATTATTAATTATTTTTACATTTTTCTTTCAACTGCGAGAACTAATCACTAACTAGACGTGAATTTAAATTCTTTACTTGCCAATACTTGTTTAGTTACCCAGATTAAAGCCGAAACAAAATGTATGAAAATGGACCTTGAGGTATCGCCTTAAATTAAGTAGACTGAATTTGGGGATTCTGCTACTGTAGGATAATCAAGGGAGATCGTCCAGTGTCCCATTTTGATTTTGTCTAAAATTCTATTAAACAAATGTTTCAAATTTGTCTCATAGCAGTTGTAAATGCCTGAAACGGTACTTTTGATAATTGTAATTGTTATTTGGTATTTTTTGATAATTTTTTTATGTAGTGCCTGTCTATGGGCAAATCAACACGCTTTTAACCTCCATTAAAATCAAATGAAAAAAACATTATTTCAATTTGACATTACTGTGATAAAAGTATGTTGAATTTCACCACTGGATCTCTCTGGGATAAAAAAATGAGAGTGGGTGGAAATTAAGCTGAATTGGAATTTGATTTGAGATGTATGTTTGAAATTTTCTACATATAAAACTGTCCCCTAGAGTAGCCTGTTGTCATGCACATCAAATAATATTGGGGCTTTGGCCTGAACTGCAAGATTACTCTTCTCTTGTTAATTTATCTCAAAGAATTTATAATAACTTTCTTAAATTATTATTTTATCCTTATTGCACTCAGCTTCCACACTATGTAGATTAGATGTCTATGTTTTTTTTTTACAGATAACACAACACAATGATGGTCCAAATGGTCCTAACCGGCTTATATGTGAGGTGTGCATCACCAGGCTGAGAGATGCGTGCAACTTCAAAAAGCAGGTGCAGGAGTCGGAAAAGAAATTCATTGACATGGTAGCGAGGGGTGACTTTAGGCCCAAAGGTACGTTTATAGTTTCTTGACAGGTGTTTTCTTGAAATGATCTCACATACAAGAGTATATTAGCCATTAATATCTGTGGTACTCATGATAAAAAAATATATTTCATATTCATATTCGGTTTTCAGTACTGATGTATCAGGCACAGATGAAATCAGAAGAAAATGTTGAAGAGGTCATTGTTGAGGAGATAGAATATCTCGACGATGAAACGGATTTTGGAGATGGTAATTTATATTAGTATATTTATTGTAATTTGTGACGGTTAAAGACTATTAGTGCTGCTCTTTAATGGCAATGAGCCACAGATTTTTTTAAGATGTATGTTTTTTTTATTTTAGATGAACCACTGAAACCTGAGGATCCATCTGTGTCTGATATAACAGTGGAGCCTCTACCAGTGAAAGGCAAGCGCGGCAGGCCCCGAAAGAACGCAGACATCAAGACTGAGAAACGGATCAAAGTCGCCAAGACTGAGGAGAAGGCGAAAACGTCAAAGGCTGTCGCGAAAGGTAGGATTTTGTTTTGTTGTTTATTGACTTACTGTCTTTGAAGCATCTGTGTGGAACGGAAGCTATTATGGAGTCATGGCATAGTGTGATGCTCTAGTCAAGTTACTCTACTTCGTATCAATCTATTACTGTCGTCAATATTTGTTAGATATTAGCATTAAAACAAGGAGACACTATATAGTTATTCTGTTTAAAATTGTTACATATATTATTGTATTGTTTCTCAGCTTTGTTTATCTGACAGCTTGTTGTTTGTTCAGCTTTGTTTATCTGACAGCCAACTAGATTAAAGTTGTATCTTATCTTAGATAAATAACGTTTATGAATAAGGGCGTGCATCTTTAACTAACAAAGTCACTCCAGCCTACGTACGAAATTGTTAAAGTCGAGGACCTTTTCATTTGGATCCTCGCGCTGGCCATCGTAGTGACTATCCGAACATGCCATGTCTAAATCTTTAAAGGCTGCTTTAATCCATCCATGTAACCAAAAATCCAAATAATAGGGCAAGTGTACAGAAAAGTTCATAATTACTTGACCAAAGTTTAAAAAAAAACATTTCATTATAGCGGGCAGGCTGAGTGTTCGATAAATCAACATAAAAATTTAAAAACGGTTGGACGAGTTTTAACTCTTAGGTTCATGGGGTGAAACTACTAACAAAAGGAGGGAAGCTGTTTAATTTGACTGGATATTAATAAAATCGATATGATTTATTGACAAAATGCGTGAACATAAAGTCTCGTACTCCTTTATATTCTATCACTTATGTCTTTTACAAGAATACAGTAACCATTTGCTGGGGCAATGCCGTCTTATCCCTACGTAATTTACAGGCGAAAAAATAATTCAAATTCAAAAATAACTAAATGTTTATTTTCATGGAATAATTATTATGACTTCAGATGACACGGATGCTTCAAAGATATTTGATAATTCATCTGCTGTAACAAGTACCTACATATTATATAACACTGTATGCGCGAAATTGCTCCACTGGTATCAAGTCACACTTTTTGCACCATTCTAAAGCTTATGTGCTAAGGGCATTGTTAGCCAACTTATTAGGAAAATAAAAGATACAAAGTACAGCTGGCCCACCAGTGCAATTATTTATTTGAATATAATAAAAACCTATATACCCTGAACCGGCGGGAATGCATGAAAAGATTAGCGAAGGTGGAGGAAACGAAAGAAGTATACCAGAATCGTGCAAGTGGTAGTTTTTGCCTACCCGTGTGGGATAGAGGCGTGATACTATGTATGTGTCTGTAATAAAACGTACAAGACTCTGAAATATTGATATCAGAAATATTTGCATAGATCATTTGAAAGAGTCATAATTTTGCCAATCGCTGATTTGCCTGTCATTAAACGGACGAGTCTAAAGTCTATATAGGCAACGTTTGGAAACTGGAGTAGCCAGACTAAAAAAAAAACCCGCTTTGGGAGCGCCACTTTTTCTTTTTCGTTTTATGAGTTTACAATACAAAAAAATAGACAATTTAATAATCTTTTTTAAATTACTTTGTTACATCCTTGCTACAACAGATGAATGATCAAATCTTATTAATATTATTTTTTTACAACTGTATTGTTATTTATTACCTTGTGTCAGACTAACCTATTTTATAAGTCTCGTAATCGTGTCGATTCTATGTTGGTATCACTGCTATGCTTGCAATGTGAAAACTGATGTTGTTTTCTAATTTTAAAACAACAAGAACTTTGAGCTAAATGTAATTACTCGCCATTTTGAGACAAATTGGGTGACGATGTGCCATGAGTCCGTTGTGATTTGTGGTGTTGCTATTTTTTATGAACAGGCGTTGCGCCTACGATCACGTGAGGGACCTGATAGACTCTTCATTTAGATTAAAAAAAAAACAATAGGTTGCGGTATAATTATTTGCCAACGTTTAATCGTAAATGTGGTAGAATTAGGCAGTTGGTTTTTCGGTTGCAGGCCGAATAAATAAACTTCAAGGATTATAAGCTGCATCTATAATATGGAACATAACACACAGTTTCAGCTGTGTGAGGAATTTTCATAAAGAACGTTTACAAACATTATATTTTGTTGATGTTCAGAATTCTGTTCTGGATAATTTGTTGCGGTAGTGTAGAAACATTATTTCATGAAGACGTAAAATACATGTAACGCATGTAATAAGAAACGAGCCTAATAATCAATTATAATAACTGATTTCCAGCAAATGACATAGTATTTTTCAATCCGATACTTCAAATTATGTGTTAATGGTTGCAGTTCTTAGGGAAAGGGTACTGAATTTCTTTAATATTACAGTATATTATGAATTATAATCAATGAATATCTTCCTATCCCACTTGCTTCCAAGTCACTCGAATGTGGGCTTGGCGCAACACATTTCCAAGCATGTCGCAAAAAGTTTCTTACTTAGTTTATACGATCAGTCACTTGCCTGACACCAACTCTCTTTGAGTGAACCGACACTGTCGGAAAGAATTAAGAAAGACCATGTGTGCTTGAATTCGTAGTAGAACTTGAAGCTACCGATCCGCAACCCATTTACGCTGCCTCCAGTAGTGTTGGTCTTAATTAGCATTAGAATCAACCCATAGCATGAGAAGTCTCACTCAGCAATCCGCAAATTAAATACCATTTGTGAAATTTCGTGATGTGTGAATTAATTCGTGGGTTAGCATGTTTTGCGCAAGCGTCGCTATTATGCTCTTTCTTCTTAGCGCCCGTAGAAATATTAAATAAAAGCCGTGCTATTGCTAATACTGGACTGGTTTGTGTGAAGGAGTGAGCGAGAAATAAGGCATGATAGATGCGTTTTTCGAAGCGCCTCGTTAGATTGCTATGAAAAATTACCGAACTTACATATACTATAATACTTAATATACTTACATTTATGAAAAATTACTGAATATTTTGTCTAATAGTATAGTACACAATATGCATATTATCTGTTATACAAATATTAGCTAATAGATTGGGGGTGCGCTCACGCAATGGAGATGTCGAGAATACCTTTTACGTTACAGTTTATTACGTTTTAGTATTATGATAGTGAAAGTTAAGCTAGTTAATTATATTATTTCATAAAGACTTTTACTTTAAATAATTAAGGTGTTTAAATATTGATAAGTGGTAGTGTATAATAGTTTTGTGAATACATAATACAACAATAATAGATAGTTGAACAAATATGGGCGGTTAAAAGAGAATGGTTGAACTTTTCTTCCAATTTTTGATACCTCAATAAAGTATTAAACATTACAAAGAAATACCAATCTACTTTTATCTGCATCTTAACTGAATATTCCACGAAAACCGTATATTATAAGATTATTTGCACCTACTAAATACTTAGGAATTAAGTGAAGAGCTAATGTATGTAAATAGCTATATATGCAATTTAAAATTATTATGGATTATGAAGAAAGTTGAATAATTACCATCGAGAATTTGAAGATAAATCAGTGGACTACATTTTTTACGAGCCAATTTCACTTTTTAGGTGCAAAACACAGAAGCGGGCCGTATGACGAGGCTGTGAGTAAGTCCTCGATGTCCGCGACCAAACGCAACAGACTGATGAAAAAAAACGCTATCACTCTTCTAGAAACTTCTACAATAATCCCGTTCAAATGGCATAGACAAAACTACCTTTGCTTTTTCTGTCACCACGCTTTTAAGAGTTTCGACGATTTAAAAAACCACACAATGATCGAACACGGTAGTTCTAACGTCAAAACCGCTGTTTTGTATCTAAGAAGAGACGAGAAAGTTAAAGTAGAAGTGTCCAAAATAAACTGTAAACTCTGTGATGTTAAAGCAGATAGCCTAAGTGATATTATTGATCACGTTAAAGTGATACATAAAAAGACATTTATAGAAGAATGTGGTTACGGACTATTGCCGTACAAATTAACTGCGGATATCAGTCAATGCGCGGTCTGCAGCCAACAATTTCAATATTTCGTCAAACTCAATCAACACATGAACGAACACTACGGTAGCTATGTATGCGAGTCGTGTGGGAAATCATTTTTGAGTCGAGACAGACTGAGATGCCATTCTTTAAGTCACGGGTCAGGGTTCAAATGCAACTCTTGTATGGAGATTTTCGACTCGCTGACACAAAGGAATAATCACGAATTGAAAGTTCACAACAGAGGCAAAAGTATAAAATGTTTCTTCTGTGTAGAGACATTTTCCAGTTATGCAAATAGGAAACGACACCACAAAATGAATCACGGTGTAAACATACCAGAGTTTAACTGTCCAGTGTGTGGAAAGTCGTTCGAGATTATGAGCAAAATGAAGGTGCACCTTAAAGAAGTGCACATAAGAGAGAAGAATTTCGCGTGTTCGATGTGCGAACAGAAGTTTTTTTCTAAGACACACGTGCAAAAGCACATGGTGAAGCACTATGGAGAAAGGATCCATCAATGCGAGGTGTGCAAGAAGTCTTATTCGAGGAAACAGACGCTAAGAGACCATATGAGGGTTCACAGCGAGGACAAGCGATTTACGTGTAATTTCTGCAACCAGACGTTCGTGCAAAATAACAGTCTTAAGCTTCATATGAAAGTACATCATCCGGATGGCATTGAATAGACTACTTAAATTTGCTCCTATTGCGTATAAATATCTCAGAGGCTCTTATGAATTTACATTTATTTTTATATTGTACCGTGTAACGGATTACAGTAATTGGTAGTGGAAAAAAAAGTAAGGCACATAATCTAAATATTAGTATAAGTTAAAAAAAATATGTCTTAAGTGTAGTATGTAAGTATACATAAACAGGAGATATTAAATTCGCAAAATTATTATATAATAAGCCAATCGATAATATTCTATATTTTTAGGATCATTTATTTTGACCCGTCCCCCTGCCCCACCCTCTTATGAATATAATTTATAATATCTTTTAATAATACTTATGACGAATACATATATTTTACATAAATTATTTTTTCGTTGTAATTTTTACAAACTTTAAATGTACCCTACACGTTACGAAAATTTTTACTTTTTTGTTTCTTGGTGATACATTAATAATCAATTTAATTTTTTGATTTTTGTTTCAAGAATATCGAGGGTACATTTACAGTCTAGCAACTTTCCATTTCAGATGGTAAACCGAGAAAATACAGGGGGTGTGAATCGTCATCAATGCGCAGGCGAAAAAATCTTCAAATACTTTTCAACAGCACCTCTATCATACCGTTTAAATGGCGCGGCAAGTATTTGTGCTTCTACTGCAGCAAGGATATCTCGGAATACACCGAGCTCAGGAAGCATACCAAATCGCACGGCAGTTGCTCCATTCGAGATCATTCTCTGAAAGTACTCAAAGGAGGGCAGAACATGGAGATCAAGATAGACGTGTCCGATGTAACTTGTGAGATTTGCAGCGAGCCATTCCCTTCGTTCGAAGAGATTTTAAACCATTTGTACGTGAAACACAAACTTGAGTATGACAGAGGAGTGGAAATGGCAATTGAAGAGTACAGGTTGATGGATCTAAGTTGTTTGTTGTGTGGAGAAAAGTTTACGTATTTTGGCTACTTGGTATCTCACGTTAACAGTACGCATCCAAAGAACTGCCTCGTATGTGATAAATGTAATCAAAAGTTTAACAAGAAACGGGACCTCTTCTCGCACATCAAGAATTACCACAGGGAAGGCGGATATAAGTGCGAGATGTGTCCGCAGACTTTTAGTTCATTGAACATATTGAGAAAACACAGAAATAATAGACACTTAACTCGGTGTAATATATGCCAATTGAAACTCCCTTCTGCTGCTTTAAAACAAAAACATATTGAACTAGAACATCCAGATGACGGGTCGTTACAATGTGATAACTGTGACAAAGAGTTTCATACGAAGCAAGGATTGAAAATGCACGCAAGGAAATGTAAAGGCGAGAACGAAATTTTGGAATTTGCCTTCAAGAAAGAAGAGTATGTAGCAATGGATTTGGATCAGAACTACGAAGATCGCTCAAACCGGCCCAGCGTGAAGCAAATTCGGGAAAATATAGTCATTGTGATCAATATGTCAACGGCAATACCATTTAACTTTTACAAGAACAAGTTCAATTGTTTCTACTGTTCGAAAGATTTTCCTGATTCGGATGCTATGCGGGAACATACTGTAATGGAGCATCCAGTGTGTGATGTTAAACAGAAATGTATACGAAAGTGTAGGGAATCAGTAGCGTGCGTTAAAATTGACGTATCCTCTTTAGCTTGTAAAATTTGCTTCGAGTCTATGACTGATTTAGATAATTTGCTCGATCATCTCATTATTAAACATGAAGCTACTTACGACAAATCAATAACGACTTGCTTACAACCCTACCGATTGATTAAAGATCATATGGCTTGTCCCAATTGTCCGGGTGAAGTGTTTCGATTCTTCGGCACTTTACTAAAGCACATGAATAAAAAACACACCAATAACAATATTATTTGCGTGTATTGCGGAGAGACTTTTAGGCGTGATCAGAATTTAAGAGTACACATATGGAGGCATCATAGGGTCGGCCGGTTCAAATGTAACATTTGCGGAGCAGAATGTAATATCCCTTCTAGGCTGTACATGCATATGGCAAAAGCTCATGGTGTGAGAGCGGCCAAATGTCCGAAGTGCCCAGAACGGTTCGCCACTCAGTATTTAAGACAGAAGCACTTAATAGATGTTCACGATTCTGGACACAAATGTACATATTGCGGTAAACTGTTCACTAGGAATTCATTCATGAGAGATCACGTACGACGGACGCATTTGAAGGAGAAGAACGTTGAATGCTCAATATGTCACATGAAGTTTTTTAACAATATCCTTTTGAGGCGGCACATGGTGAAGCACAGTGGTGAAAAGAACTTCCATTGCGATGTTTGCGGCGAGAGATTCTTTTGGCGGAAGAGTCTCAGGGCGCATATGGCTAGGCATAGTAAACATGTTAATCCGCTACAAATATAGACAATTAGATTCAACTTAAAATATTTTGGTTTACATAGACCTCATGATTGCTTTCCTATATATGCCGTTATGGATATGGAAGTATAATAATAATAATTCATATTTATTACATTTAAATAAACTTGTATCACGTAAAATGCCATTTATACACAATTGATAGAAAGCGGTACGTGAACAATAAGGTTTCGATATTTATAATAATATAATTTGACGTGATGATGGGTTGATGTTGGAGTACGGATGTAGTATAAAACAATTGATCAGTTGCCAGATATCAGAACCGGCATGACTTATCGGATAACTGCTTCTATTTAATTTTTTGTAAAACATCCTCCTAAGCCAATGTCGTATTAAATCAAATGCATAACATAGGTAGTTTAGTGGATTATGATTCATCGCAATTACAATTGGCCGCATTCTGTAAAATATATTTTTTCAATGCACTGCCATCCATCTCGAAGAAATTTTACAGATCAGCGAATTTCTTTTCAGATGGACCGGCAATGCACAGTGCAAATTATCACAGAAGGAAGAACCTACAAATATTATTCAACAATACTTCATTGATACCTTTCAAATGGCGCATGAAATATATGTGCTTTTACTGCGGATGTGATGTAGACTCTTATGACGATCTTAAAACGCATACTAAAACTCACGGCTTTTGTTCCGATCGCGATCGTGCCATTCGTTTAGTCAAATCTCCCGACAGCGAAGTCAAAATAGATGTATCCAATGTCTCTTGCTATCTGTGTAACAAATCTTTTCCAAATTTTGAGGAAATCGTATCTCATTTGGTTTACAAGCACAATCTGCCTTACAACAAGGAAGTCGATTTAACCATAGCAACCTATAGTCTGATTAATTTAAAGTGTTTGTCCTGCGAGCAAACCTTTAAATATTTCAGGCAGTTAGTCTCGCATATGAATAGAATGCATCCTAGTAATTGCTTTGCTTGTTCTGAATGTGGTCAAAGTTTTAATAAAAAGAGGGATTTGGACCACCATGCTAGGGTGCAACATAGAAAAAGTTATACTTGTATAAAATGTTCCGAAACTTTCACTACTAATTCAGAATTGCAACACCACAGAAAAAATTCTCATGTGTCTACATGCAACATTTGTTATAAGACATTTTCTTCGGATAGCAAACGGCTCAGTCACATGAAACGAGATCACAAGACCGATGGGGCAGAATGTGGTTTTTGTCATAAGGTCATGACGACTAACCAAGGGTTTCTAAGACACGCAGCGCAATGCACAGCCAGAGACGTTTTAAATAAATGTGACACTATCATAGTCGACGACGATAGAAGGCAATCGGTTAAAGAAATTCGGAATGACATAGCTTGCGTTTTAAATTTTTCAACAGCTTTACCTTTTAAATATTTTATGAATAAGTTTAGGTGTTTCTATTGTTCAAAAGATTTTACGAAATGTGACGAACTGAAGGAACACACCTCTGTCGAACACCCCCACTGTGATATAACTATTAAGTCTATGAAGTTACGCAATAGATACGAAGGAATGCAAATAAAAGTTGACACATCTTCACTGTCTTGCAAAGTTTGTTTAGAAAGTATAAATGATTTAGAAACATTGTTCGAACATTTAATTGCTGAACACAAAACCAGGTTCGATAAATCCGTAGGGGATTACATGCAAGAGTTTAAATTGATCGAGGAAAACTTTGCTTGCCCATATTGCGGGGAAGTTTATCGATATTTTGGTTTGTTGCTTAGACATGTGAGTGGAACGCACACAGACAATAAATTCATATGTACATATTGCGGAAAATCCTTTAGAACCAATCCGAACTTACGGGCTCATGTCTTTAGTTGGCACAATAGTATGGCCAGGCATAAATGCGATTACTGCGGTCTTGTGTTCACAACTAATAACAATCTAAAAGTGCATTTGGGACGTGCGCATGGCAGCAAGGTGGTCCAGTGTACTGAGTGCGAGGAGAAGTTCACTACACATTACTGGATGCGGCGACACATGTTAAACGCACACGGATCTGGTCATAAGTGCTCTTATTGCGATAAATCATACTTGAAAAACTCTGCAATGGTGAACCATGTCAGGCGGTTTCACTTGAAGGAAAAGAACGTTGAGTGTTCAGTTTGCTCCGAAAGGTTCTTCGACGCGCAACGCCTCAAGATCCACATGGTGAAACATGTCGGCGAGAGAAACTTCCACTGCGACGTATGTGGCAAAAAGTTTCTGTGGAAAAAGAATCTTAGAGGACACATGTCTTCACATAATAAAAACGGCCATAGTCAATTATCAACGCATTAGTATTAAATTGAAGTCGATGTTACAAGAGGTACATTTATAGCGCGAACCATTTGTTTTCAGATGAATATCCGCCAGGCCCGTACGAAGGCTGTACGTCTGAGCGGCGGCGGAAAAACTTGAGAATAATCTTCAACCATACGACCGTGATGCCATTCAAATGGCGCGGGAAGTATCTATGTTTTTACTGTGGCAAGAGCTATACGGAATATGACGAGTTCAAAAAGCATACCAAATCCCACGGCGACTGCAATACAAAGGATTACGCTCTCAGGATGATCAAAGGCAGCCATATTGAGATAAAGATAGATGTTTCTGAAATTGTTTGTGACATTTGCAACGAGCCATTTGACAGATTCGACGAAATTGTCGATCATCTCATATGTAAGCACAAATTAGAGTATGATAAAAACGTGGACATACCCTATCAGGAATATAGATTAGCAGATTTTAGGTGTTTGCACTGCGAGCAACAGTTCTCATACTTCGGATATTTGGTGAACCACGTTAATAATGCGCATCCCCAAAACAGCTTTATATGCGACGATTGTGGTGTCAGCTTCAACAAGAAGCGGGATCTGGCTGTACACTTTAGAAATTATCATCGACAAGGCGGATACCCTTGTGATCAGTGCTTACTAAATTTCGAAACATTTCATACTTTACGAAGACATCAGAATAATATCCATTATCGACAGTGTAACAGCTGCGGTTTACGTTTTGCGTCTTTGTCGCTCTTACAAAAACATATTAATATTGACCACCCAGACGACGGTAGCTATAAGTGCAATTACTGTTCCAAGGAACTACATTCAGCTCAAGGTTTAAATCAACACAAAAGTAAATGCAAAGTGAAACTTATTACCCACGTCGAGCCCGGCAATTCTGTTACTCCGGTAGACAGTATTGAAGCAAGAAAGAATTTAAATCTGAAGCAAATGAGGCAGAATATTCAGTGTATTCTCAATATGTCAACGGCAATTCCATTCAAGTTTTTCTCGAAATATACTTGTTTTTATTGCTCCTCAAAATATGTGGAATTTGAGGAGTTAAGAGATCATACTGCGTTGGAGCATCCCGTATGCGATCTGAAGTCAAAATACATGAGTAAGTGTAAAGGGGAAAGAGTCTCTGTTAAGATTGATATATCAGTACTCGCTTGCAAATTGTGCTGTCTTCCAATGCTAGGTTTAACCGAACTCACGGACCATTTGATATCTGAACACAAAGCCAATTACGATAAGTCGATAACTGGTTGTTTGGAGCCATTCAGGATTGTGAAAGATAACATCCCATGTCCATTATGTACGATGGCTTTTCGGTACTTTAGCACCCTCCAGCGACATATGAACGCTGTACATAGCAATAATAATAGAATATGTGATTTCTGTGGAAAAAGTTTTCGTAATGTCACCAATCTTAAAGTCCATATTTCGTACACACATACAGGTACTTGCGAATGCCACATATGCGGAGCTAAGTACAAGAATCAGTGGTGCCTCGCTCGCCACAAGGCGAAGCACCACGATGTCAAGGACTACAAGTGTACAAAATGTGCAGAGCAGTTCCATTCCCAATACCAGAGGCAGAAACATTTGATCAAAGTGCACGATGAAGGTCACAAGTGTACGTATTGCGGGAGAATGTTCACCCGCAATTCTTTCATGAAGGATCACATACGAAGAACACATTTGAAAGAGAAAAATGTTCCATGTTCGGTGTGTAATGAAAAGTTCTTTGACAACTACCTTCTGAGGATGCACATGGTTAAACATGAGGGCGAGAGGAAGTTCACTTGCGAAGTGTGTGGCAAAGCGTTCCTAAGGCGGAGTAATCTTAGTTCTCACAAGGAAATGCATAAAAAGTACGGTCATGTGTAGGCTCAAAGTCAACACAATGGTTACTCTAGGCAAGCAGAGATTGGTAATTGATCGAAAGTAATTAAGCGAAAATGTCCAAGGGCGTGATCTGAAAGAAATGTTTGGTAATTGTGAAGGAGAGAAATGACTACACAAATAACGCTGTCTTTCAGTAGACATGGACAATTTATGTATTTTTATAATCTAATATTTGCGTAAAAATCCATTAGCTTTATTTATTTTAAGGAATGAACCAACTTGGCAGCTTAATAGTATTTTTGTTATTTTTAATATATTTCCATGTTAATTTAAGTATGTTTGATAATGAATATGTTTGGATAACGCCTCTCCCAGTGATTCCACTATAAAAAAAATATATCGACGTACTGGGACTTAGGTCCGATATTGTGCATTACGCTATCTTTAAATGTTTGATGGATACGTAAGTGTGAATGCAAAATATACTTTGGGTAATGTATAGACAACACATATAGAAACTGTGATCATGCATCGGATATTTTAACATTTTATTGTTTGTAATAACGTAAAAAATACGACGGTCATAAGCTACAATGGTTAGCTGCTATTTTTTTTGTCTTACAAACTTGATTTGCTCTCTAATAAATATAAAACTATATTAGTGTCGCATGTAAAGCATTATTTATTCCAAAAATATTATTACCTTTTATACTTATTTATATGTATGATGAAAAAAAAATTAATGATTTTAATTATATTTGGAAATGAAGTTATTTTTCTATGAATTTATTTTATTTAACACAATTACAGCTATCTGTAATGATGCAGTATTATTGAATGTTTGTGAATTACAACCGTAAATTATTTTTCTAAGGGCTGTGTTTTGTTCTTACTACTGTGATGGTATTTTGATGTAGAGGTGTCCTACAAAAGATCAACATATTTTGATTCTAAAACACCTGAAATAAAATTGTATATTAATTAATTTCTTTTTATAATCTCTGTATTAATACGTAAAGCAAACTTGTACCCGATTTTACGGAAATTAGGCGAACGGAGTAGAATGAAATTTGGCGCAGTTAAAGTTCATATGAAGGAGTACATAAAGGGAATCTTTTTCAGTAATGTGTACATATTAGAAATACATAAAATAAATAAAAATACGTCACTACGTACACTAGTTTTTATTAATATTCAATGCTAGTTGTGTGGTCAATAATGTAATTTACTCATTAATTCTGAAAGATGTGCAATGTGCATAGTATTGTATGATCTATACGTACAAATGTGTTTTAGCAGGATTTTGTATGGTTGAATCAATATTTTCACCTGTACCTACTAAAAATAATTGAACTAAAATTAGTACAAAGCAATTATCATAATACTTGTTTACAAAATGAAATCCAATAAAAATAAATAATTCGAACATAAACAGACCCTTAATCGGTAAAAGGCTTCTTGGTGCCTAGAAAACATTTTATTTAAAAAAATACATTAATGCAAGAGCCAACGCTCTATGTATTTTCGAATAATGTGTATAAGGTAGCTGTCCTACAGGACCTGTAAAACTTGCAAAATAATATAAAATGGTGTATAATATAAGATCTCGTAACTTTTTTTTAGTAAGTATATTATTACGCCATAAAGTGTATTTGTAATGTTTTAGGGAGTTGGCAGAAATATACTCAAATAAATTTTAATTCTGTACGAATACTGTGTTTTTTTATATTATATGTATTATTAGAAGTCAATAAATTATATTGATATTTCGTATTGAGTTATTTCTAATATCACGGAGTAAATGCCTCGGTGACGTATTGTATTACGATACGACTACAGTGCTGAGGTCTCGGGTTCGATCTCCGTATCGGGCAGTGATATTGGGTTTATCTCCTCAGTATCAGCCCAGAGCCTCGGTTGTGTGCCCCATATGTCAATAGACTCGTCCCCTATCAAATCATAGGCCGGAACACACGAAAGAAAGCGGCCACACCAGTTGCGCCTCTGCCTTCCCCTTCGGGGAAAACAAACTTAGATGTGTGTGTGCTCGGAGTAAACTTAAGCCGGTCAACTTTAAAAGTTCAACATAATATTATCAAACGATTGGTATTTAATAATTCAGAGATCTGCCATGATTATTATCGTAACCCAGTATGAAATGTATCTATGTAAAATTCTGGAGTGACTACAGTGAACTGGTGGTAAGTACAGACGAGAAAAGTTAGATTCCTTGACGGTCGCCAGTATTATGTCAGGCTTAGGCCCAAGTCACGAAAATGCGTAAGTTCGGCACGCCTAGCGGTACGGCACTGCTATCCGCACTGATTTAAATTAGCATTGGTATTTACCAATCGAAACAAATCCCATAAGATCTGATAAGTGTTCAACCATTGGAGGTCCTGTATGCGTCTAAGATCCTGCCCAGATGTCAAGCTTTAGACGTGCGTTTAATTATACGTGTTTTATACGGCATGTGAACGCGCCGAATAAAATAGATATACGTAGTTGTAAATTCGCGTTTTACTAACTCACGTTTAGCGTTTGTCATCTGAATGGGGTCTTATTTGCAATTAGAATATCTTCAGTACATTGTCGATAACTTTTTTAGTATCTTAAAAATAAGTACGTGGATTTCGATTGTTTTTTTTTTTCGTTTGAATTTTGGATTACGATTTTAGATTAGGACGCGCTTTTCAACAACGTGGTATGTTCCATACTTCCTCCCTGACTGCTGCTGTCATCGGCGTTTGATTTTGCGTTGTCAGCTTTTCCGTGCCAGTCGTGCTTATGTAACGTGTAGTAGTTAATTACAAGTTTAAATTAACTATTCTAATTTTATGTATATAATAATTTATGAAGTCATGTATTCTATTGAGGTTCATTCTTTGGAGTGGTTTAGCTCAAAACAGAGAATGTAATAGGATTCAATGGATCTCAGATTAAATAACATCAAGACACTGCGAAGAGAAAGACTGTAGAATAAGAAAGAAATGTTAAAATGTAAAGCATGACGTTTCTTTGCAGGTATCAAATTGAGTTCAGACGACGACAAAAATAAGAAAATGGAACAGGCGCGTAAGCTCTTGATAAAGCGCAGAAATGTCGAGTATGTATTGCAATATAGCAATGTCACGCCATTTATGTGGCACAAAGGAAAATATAGATGCTTTTTTTGTTCTGAAGCAATTAAGGATCCAGCAGTGTTGAGGGAGCATTCTGCAACTGCACACCAGTTTGAAAATCTTGAGCTTATGGTTTATGATAGAACGAAAAATAACAGGAATAAGGATGCAGCTGTTAAAATAGATGTCACTAATATAGCCTGCAGGCTTTGTCCTCAAGCAATAAATAGTTTAGAACAGCTGATTCATCATTTGATCATTGCCCACGATGCAGAGTACGATATGAGTGTGCCCAATTGTTTATTACCATTCAAACTTGACAAAGACCAACCTACTTGTCCGACGTGCAACATGAAATTTGTTTTCTTCGAATATTTGCTGCGGCACGCAAATAAACATCATTTATCGCATCAATACATCTGTGATGTCTGTGGAACTAGCTTCCAAGGAGAGAATCACTTAAAAATGCACTATAGGTATTATCACAGAGAAGGAGGATACACCTGTGAGTATTGTGGCATTACTTTAGCAACATTGTCGAAGAAGATACTTCATGAGAAAAACGTGCATCTGGTGAACTTATCCACTTGTCCCCATTGCCCAGAAACTTTCAAAAGTCCCTATTTGAAAAAGTTGCATCTGGCTAATGTCCATGGCGTTGAAGAGTTAAAAATCAAATGCCCTTATTGTCCCAAGGTGTATCCTCAAGAGAGCATAATGTCTCGACATATGAGACGAGTACATTTGCGGGAGAAAAATGTGGAATGTGAGGTCTGTGGGGATAAGTTTTTTGGGCCTTATGATGTCAAATTGCACATGGTGAAGCATGATGGGGAAAAGAAATTTGTATGTACCGTTTGTGGAAAAAGGTTTTCTAAGAAAGGCAATTTAAATTCACATTATGTTGTGCACACGGGACAAAAATTGTACTCTTGCACGCTATGCAATAAATCTTTTTCACATCAGGCTAATTTGAGAATGCACACTAAAACTCGTCACGAAAACTGCGAGCTGCAAAATAATGCATTAGTGGAGGACATAGATGACACTGAGATGGTGCAAATGGAAATCATCCAGGATGAGTTGGATGTCAAGGATATTACTGAAGAGTATATTATTTCCTAGCACGATATTAGAGAGCGTTTCGCCTGTGAACTTATAGACTCCAGATACGATGTTGATAGAGTGATAATGCAAAAGCGCAGTGAGAACCTAGACGTTAATAATGTGAAACAAAATGATAACAGCGTGGTAGACAATAGTGGAAACCTTGGGGTTACAGATCTAAGACTTGATGATCATACAGTGATACTGCAACAAGTTGGCAATGATATCAAGTTTACTGATGTAACGCTTAATGTTGACAGCGTAATACAGCAAAGTATTCTGAACGCTAAGGCCAGTGATCTAAAAGTTGGTGTTAACACTGTGAACCACCAACATATCGTTGATACAATGTTACCGCAACAAAACAGTGAAAACCTTGGAAGATATAATCGGATAACTGGAAATAATGTAAATAGTAATACCGGCTTATTCATAATATTGCAATAAATTATATTAATTGTTAAACGTTTTACAAAGTGGCCGATGCATCCATTTAAGACCCCCGAGCAAAAGGACGTGAGCATTCGTTCCATACATTTACAACGCATGAGTTCCTGGCGGGAATGTGCAAAGATTAACGAATAATTTAGATAAAATAAATAAATAAAAATAAAAATGCTTTATTCATCACGTAGGCGAACATAGTTGCACTTATGATAAGTCAAGGTACATGAGAATATTCAATTATTACTTAATTAGATTAGCTTATATAAACAAAGACAATAAAATAAATGAAAAATATACTTAGTAAACAAAGAAGCCAGCTCGGGCTGGCAGGAAGAAGAAATAAAATTATGTATGTATGTATTTTTAAATAAGCAATAAGGGAGAAACGCGTCGCGATCCTCACCGGTGAGGACAATAAAAGCCCTAACCTAGCTAACCTACCAGCCTTTCACTAACTACCTAAGCGATGACTACCCGAAGAAGAAAGGCAGAAAGAAACTCCGGGCTTTATGTTTTGTCATCAATTGTCTAGTCATTTATAATATTGTTATTAAATATATATAATTTTTTAATAAGTCTTTTCTATACAAAGTCTGATTAATTATATAAGCTAATACACGCACATCACCGTAAAAGTGCGGAGAAAATCCACATAAAAGTATTTAGCAATAACTAAAAACTAAGGAAAAAAACAATAATACTAAAAATTATAAAAACTATGAAACAGTCAGTGTACAGCGTGCATACGCCTACATTTACAAACATAATATTTTCATTTCATATTTTGTCGCAGATCTTGGTCAATATAATTAAGATTATAAATTTTAAGGCTGGTGCAACAAAATGATCGGTCGGTCGTCTATTATACATTCGATAATTCAATGAGTCAATATAAAATAAAATATGTCACATAAATTTAAAACTGTTACCCAGTATAATGTCAAAATTGTAGAAAGGTACACATGAGACGTTTATGTAGTTAATTTATAATATTGGCGTTAACATAGGGTTGGACAGGGTGTGCAGGACTGTTTTTCCAAACCGTCTGATCATCGAGGTAATCCTTTACATTATAATACCCCTTTGACATTAATTCGCGCTTAACATGACACTTAAATTTGTAGCCGGGCAGATTGGTTATTTCAAGAGGGATTTTATTATAGAATTTGATACAAGATAAGTAAAGTGCCAGGAATTGAAAATTTTAGTGGCATTATCACTTTGAAATTGATAGATAGCTTCTAAAAATACGGTCAATGCGCCATTTTGCTGGGGGTAGTGTCTCAATGTTATTTTTATGTTTCATTCATTGTGCTGTGCAGACGTTCTCCATTTTTTAATCTTAGCAATGTTGTTAAATGTCTTTGAATTTAATAAAAAAAATTTTTTTTTGTAAATTTCAATAATAGTTTACTACATAAATAATACAGTGCTTAGGTAAATGGTAGTTTTAACTTGTACTCTGTGTAAATGTACAGGAATCATTCTATACAATTTATGTAGTATAATAATAGCTAAGTAAGAAGTATATGTACATATTTTTTTGTATTAAATGTATAATATAAGTTGCATGTTTCGACCAACAGTGCAATGATGGACATTATCGTTTTATGTTGATCGAATGTCTAAAATTTTATGTTATGTGTTTTAAAACCTTATAAACTATTTTGTTATTATTAAAGCTTTATCCAGTTCGCCTTTCTGTAAAATTTAACAACTACTGACAGAATAAGTCAAAATCATTTGCAATTAATAAAAAAAAAAAATCTGTCACACGTGGGATGAGAGGCAAGGGAGAGCATGATTCTTGCAACTAGCCAAATAAATAAACCTAATGAATTTCTTCGGGAACAAAATATCACGTCATGAGACGGAAATGATTTTAGCTAAACGTAAATAAAATTCTTACACTTCTAGCTCACACTATGCAAAGTGTCTAAAACGTTTCATAGACGCTCATTCAGTGGGTGTACTAGCTATTGCTTAAATAAATCTACACTAAACTTATGTCCTAAAACTGCGCCAATACATAGCATATTTTCTAGGATTGATTTATCTAAGCAAAATGTATTTGAACCGGACAGTGTCTAGCCTTCAATTGTTTTTAACTGAAGCGATATTCAATAGCGACGTGGCTAGCGGCAACAGCGTAGGGGGAAGTGCAAGGGATTGCTAAGATGAAAGTCGTTTAGTCGAATTCTGCCCCAAGGCCCGCATCTGTGATTTTGTCAAACGATGTACGTATTTTTAGTTTATTATCACTCGCTTTAATTCTGAAGGAAAACGTTGCAAGGAATCGTTTCCTCGCATACATCGGAATTCCCGCTTAGAATTTCGAAAGAATGTAAAGTCTGCAACCCACCATTTCTTTTCAGTTGTAAAGTACACTCTTGTCAAGTAATGGGACAATATATTATTATAATCCAATGCTAATATTAATATAATATATGCTCTATTTCTTCGACTTTGCCATGACCACATCCGGGAGCCACCATCTTCTGTCTGTTCTGCATCGTGCTGATAAAAAGAAACAAGAATTAGTACATCAATTTGCTAAAAAAAACAAATAGTTTTATTCCAAAACACTTTCAATATACATGCCAAACGTCTAAATAAACGTAAAACCAAGTACTCTCTTTCCAGGATTAAGACTGAAGAGAGAAATGCAGGAGACGTACTTGGAACGGCTTTCGAACACGCGAAGGAACATTCTCATCGTCCTGCGCTATGGCACCGTGATACCTTTCAATTGGAATACGAAAGGGTACAGATGCTTTTACTGTTCGAAGCAGATGAAAGATTGCGAAAACCTTAAAGAGCATACGATGATTAAACACGCTGAGGTCAACTTGGAAGATTTTATTCCAAAGAGAATTATTTCCAAGGATGTTCCAGTCAAAATCGACGTCACTCAGCTCGGTTGCAAATATTGCCCCGATTCACCTTTAAGTACTCTTGAGGATTTGTTTGAACATTTAAAAATTAATCATGGAGAGAGTTTTGAATCTACCGGAGTATGCTTTATCCCTTTCGTACTTAATAAAGATGTGATGCGTTGCGTTATCTGCGAGAGTCAGTTCGATAACTTTTCCAGCATGATCAGTCACATGAACAAGGAACATATAAACCACGCCTGTATATGTCAAATCTGTGGACTTAGTTTTATTGATCAAGTTCGCCTAAAAAGACACATAAGCAACAGTCACATAGGACATAGATGTTCTATCTGCGGCAAGATGTTCGAAGCCACTCATAAATTAGAGAAACACAAGCAAAGGATACATGGATTAATGAAAATTCACGAGTGTAATCTTTGCAGTGCAACATTTGAGAACAAATACAGAGTCAAAGTGCATATGGGAAAAGTGCATAATGTTGAAAAATATAGAATCCAATGCGAGCATTGTCCAAAGATTTGCACCACTAAAGGTGCAATGTTGTTACACGTCCAGTCATTGCATTCTGAACTGAGATATGAATGTGATCTCTGTGATTATAAGACCGGGATTAAATGGATGATCAAACTGCATAAACGCAAGCACTTCGGTGAAAAAGATTACTTCTGTAGTATCTGCGAGAGAAGTTTCGGGCGTTCGAGTAATTTAAGGGCGCATATGAAAGTCCATACTGGAGCAGTAGGACGCGTTTGTCGATTTTGTAGACGTGGTTTTGTCAATTTGGAATGTCTGAACCAGCATGAATATGAGTTTCATTACTTCGATAATTATGAATAGAATTTTTTGGTAGAATTAGGTGCATTAATAATAAACTAAATATCTTTATTTAATAGCTTCGGAATACTTCAATACTGCTCTACCACAAACTGACTTCGTAAACTCTTTGTAAAAAAAAGATCACTTATAATAACACTCATTGATAAAAATAAACAAACCCACTCATACATGCTTAAATACATACAAACACGCACGTGTATTCAAATTTGTGATAGTCATTAGTCATGTTAAAATAAAAATTATTGTGGGTACTTACATAATAGGTACTTCGAATAACAAAATAATCGAATGCAAATATAACTATTCTTGCTTAATCAAATGTCAAGGTGATTACTTAACTTTACTGACAAGACTATGCAATTATCCGAGATAAACTGTATAGTGTAGAATATTGAAAACAAATACGAATTTGACTTCATATTTAATCTTTTATTAATCAAGTAACAGTCGATAAGAACACAATGGCAACTGGCGCTATAACTCCTATCTTACCAAATTAATACTTACCAGTAAATATATAAACAATAATATAATTGATACTCCTAATATACAAACTTAAGGAACTCATATTGGATACTTAATTTTATTAAAAATAAATAAGGAACCTATATCCTTCACCACACTTTAAATTTTCTTCGATCAAATTTCAACCCTTGACGGTGCGCTGAATCAGTTACACTGTCCATTGCTTGATATCTCCCATCTGGTGACAAAAAAAGAACACGTTTAGTTCCTGACATGCCAGGCGACTAGCGAGGGTGCCAGGCGTGCTTTGCAGCCTATTGCAATAATTTTGGAGCGTTTATTTCAACTCTATACGTCAGATGTAGTAAGCCGTCTTTCCGTCCAGATATGGCCCTAGATTGTCTTAAGATACCCCAAGGTGACAATGTAACTTATTCTTGCTACTAAATCACAATATTCCGATTAATATGTTAAATTATTTATATTTGAACCTTGCAATGCGTCATTATTTCTGCACTTTTAAACATGAGATAATCCTCCAGTAACGCAAAATAACCCATTTTAAATTTATGTTAAGTTTTCTGGCTGCCTCTAGAATCCAATAGCACCTCTAAATAAAGCACCGTTTTCCTTCCAGGAGAACCTAGAGGTGGCCAGAAAGCGAGCAAAGAAAATACAGAAACGGTAACTAACGATAGTTATGAAGACGTGATACCTTCCCAAAGCCAAATAACCCACAAGGGACTGACTGCCAAGGAGAGACGACAAATTATGAGGAGCAATGTGATTCAAGTATTAACAAAATCGACAATCATGCCATTTCGTTGGTTGAAGAGCTCATACAGATGCTTTTACTGCTACGATATATTCCAAGAGGCGTCCGAGTTGAAGAATCATCAAATAAATCATCCAGGAGAAGAAATTAAAGAGCAAGCTATGAACAACTTCTGGGAGCCAGTAGTTTATGTGGACATTTCGAATCTATCATGTAAACTATGCCCTGAAACCATAACCGATTTATATGAACTCATCGATCATTTGGTGGCGAAACACGGGGTGATATATAATAAAGATGTGGGAATTTGCATGGTAGCATTCAAGTTGGATAATTTTTCTACTAATTGTTTGGCTTGTGGCGCTAGTTTTTACACTTTCGGACCTCTACTCCATCATACAAACAAAGATCACAAAGGTACCTCAGCTATACTGTGCGACATTTGCGGACAGCACTTCAAAGATGCCAATTTATTAAGGCTGCATGTAAAAACTGTCCACGAAAACACAGGTTTGCTTTGTCCGGAATGTGGTGAAAAGTTTGAGACAAAATCCAAATTGAAAACGCATCAAAAGAACCAACACGATGTGGGCAAGAAGTACAAATGTTTGGTTTGTTCTTTGACATTTCAAAGTCATTACAAAAGGTCTCGGCATATGGCCGTAGAGCATAAGAACAGGCAGGAGATCAAGTGTCTTCACTGCCCGAAGACGTTTGTCTTCCGAAGCATGATGATGACTCATCTCCGTGACACCCATCTCAGGGTACGAAATCATATTTGCGGGGTCTGTGGGTGGAAGGCTTTTAATAAAAATCGTTTAGCTAACCACATGTATAAGCACAGTGGTGAGAAAAACTTTAAATGCGACGCATGTGACAAAGCATTCACCACGAAAAAGATTATGAGAGCGCATTTCGTGCGGATGCACAAAAATATGCAACAACCAGTTTTGCATTACGACAATCCTTACGTAGGGCATTAAGTTTCATTCGTTGGTATTCAGAACTAAATTGTTTCTATGACCTCGTTGTGGTACACAGTCTACACATTTGTAAATCTTTTCGTTAAGATGCATAAGATTTGCTTCACACACCATCTTAGGTTGACACATAAAATGCCATTATTTAAATAATATTAAAGAATTTTATGACTGATATACGTTATTTGAGAACTTTGTTTTTGCTATTTAGATTAAATCACTTTTATGTAAGATTATACTGGGTTCCAGAGCTTAGATACTTGTAGCTGTTAGTAATAGGTTAAGAATTATTTATTATATCAAAATGTCTTTTAATTAAGATCTCATAGGTTTCACCGAACACAGAAACAAAAACTAGCAAAATTGAAATGAATAATATTTATGCAACAAACGGTAAATCATAACAAGTAAAGTACCTGTAGAGTATGCATATCCGGAAGCCACGACACACAAATTCGACGTTGGTAAAATTTTATCATGTAGAATGCTTGTTAACAAAAAGTATAGAACAAATTATCAGTTTTGTAGTAAGTATATCAAAAAAGACTTATAATTAGTAACAATGAATACACATATATGATGTTTTAAAATCAGAAGTTCGTATTTTGGTCGGTCAATAGATGTAGGCTTTGAAAATCCGTTCTGTTCCCACTAAATTATAATAAAATCATAATTATCATATATTATAACGAATAGCTTCATTATAAACTTTTAAAAAGATATTAACGCATAATTTATAGATATTTACTGTAATATGTTAGTTTATTAATTATTAGAATAAGTAGTAATCTATGTTTTAGTATATGAGTGTTGTCTAAGACTTGTATTGCCTGTGGAAATATACTTGTATTTAAAATTATTTTTGAGTTTATTTCACATCGCCCAATTCTTGCCTTATTTCTATGTATGTAATCCCCCACGTCAAGAATAAAGCTTGAGCGTTTTTATTTCAAACATGAGCTACGAAATACTGACACAAATCACAAAGCAATTTATTACCATATTAATAAAATAATACATCGAAATCTTATTAATATCCCTACTAATGTGAAAGTTTGTGAACATATTGGTATGTTTTTAGAAATAAACTAAGAAATCGCTGTATGAAATCTAATGAAATTTGACATACTGATAGATTATGATCCATATTAACGTAAAATCTATTTTATTTATCGAAAAATACAGTGAGACTTATTTCGGGAGATATAATTAACATGGATTAAGTGATACTAACAAATGATGAAACTTAACGTCATAGATTTGTTAATAAAATCAACATTAATGCGTTTACATGTTTGAAAAAAAAATCACCCATATTTTTGTTGCCTTGAAGTGTGCAAAAAGTTGAAGGATCCAAAAATCTAAGAGATAAAACAGCAACAAGATAAAATCCGGTCACTTGCAGTAAAGACTACTTGCATTGTACATTTATAGGATGAGAACATATGTAAACGTTTTCGCAACAAGATATAGTTAATGTTTTGTTTATATAGAAACATCCAAGAGCAACCACAAATGATCACGGAACTAGATGACTGAAGTCCACAAAGAAATTAAGTTTATTTGTTCGTATTTCGTTTTATTAATTACGAAGGTAAGGTACGTAAGAAAAAACGTAGAAGTGGTGTTTCAGAGTTTTAACAAAAGGATATTGCTACATCACACGCAGAAGCACAACAATGAAAGAAACTATCCTCATTCGTCGTGTGGCCAAGATTTTACCACGAAAAATAATATTAACTACTAAAATTCAATAAAACGTCTACGTTTCATAACAAATTAGTACTGTGAACATTGGGTTTATTTTTTTTTGTTATATAATACTTTATACGGTTCTATGATTCCGATTTAGTAGTGATTTACAATAAATAAAACGGTTCCAAAATATGCTTCTGTGTGCTCAATAAAAATGATGTCACTTGCACATTTTTCGAATCAAAATGCCTATTTTACCTGATTAAAACTAAAGACTATATAATACAGTGAATGTTATCGTTTTTTAGAAATGTAATCTTTCGAGTAGCAGCCCGTTTTCCCATTTAGCGATTTTGATTAATAACATGCACATTGGATCTGTTATTGAACTTCGACTAAACTATTTAAGAAGAACGTTTTCCTTTCAGAACCTTACATCGCTGTTGTTAAGAGAGAGTCTGAAGATATATATAAGACGGTGAGAAATAAGGACTCTACCAAACTTGAGAAGCAGAGTAAGGTTATTAAAAACGAAAAACAGACACCTTCACCCAAAAGCAAGTTACAATTACTGAGGGAGAGTGGAGCGCATATATTGAAGAGTTCGACACTAATGCCTTTTCGATGGTTGAAAAGTTCTTACAGATGCTTCTATTGCTACGAGGTATTTAAAGAACCAAAAGACTTGAAATGTCATCAGACAGAGCATCAAGATATCGAAGAAATAACAAGGACTATGAAGAAATATTGGGAACTGTTTATATACGTCGATGTATCTTGTATATCTTGCCGCCTTTGTCCGGAAACCATCAAAGATTTGAATAGTCTAGTCGATCACCTAATTCTGCAACATAAAATACCGTTCAGCACAGAAATTCTTACTTGCATAAGGCCTTTTAAACTTCAAGATATGACAGTTAATTGTGTGATTTGCGACAAACAGTACACAAATTTTGCGTTTCTATTGATTCATACCAATAAAGAACATGCTGGCCTTTCGCCAATACTGTGTGAAATATGTGGTCAGCATTTCAAAACCGAAAGACTATTGCGGGACCACGTGAACCATGAACACGAAAAGAAACCAGTCGAGTGCAATATATGCGGGGAAACTATTATAAGTATGACTAGAATGCGGACACACATGCAGCGAGCTCACAACAAGAGATACAAATGCTTCTTCTGCACGGAAACGTTTGAAAATCACTACAAAAGAACGAGACATATGATAATCGTGCACAAGAAAAAGGAAGAGCATCAATGCCCACATTGCCCATTGACTTTTGTTTATAGGAACAGACTGTTAACACACGTTAGAGAAAAACATTTACGAGAAAAAAATGTTATGTGTAGTATTTGTGGATGGGAAGGTTTTGGAAAGACCAGCTTGGGTTTGCATATGAGAAAACATAGCGACGAGAGGAACTATCCTTGCCCTTCGTGTGACAAAGCATTTAAAACTAGAAAGAATATGAGGCAGCATCACATAAACATACATCAAAAAGGAGTGAAGGGCCGAGCGATGTTGCCCAGTGCTTCATTTGTCATATAAGCGTCTGCAGGAATTTTCACAGCTTATGGAACTAAAATTAAAAATTCTCATATAGTAAATATTATCTTTTTCAGTCAGGTTCGTTCGATTTCGAGCATTTGGGCCTATGTAAGACTTTCCTAGTTATTATGGTATCAAAGTTCTGCTTATTCTTGATCAATATTTATACAATCATTATACTATTATCAGAGTTTTGATCTAAACACAAGATAGCTGTTCTAGGTCTACGGATTCTAGTTAATGATAAATCAGGTTCTGTTATTAGCTACGTATATGCTGATCAAGTAATAAACCAAATTTTTTGTAAAGCAGTTTCAGCCTTTATCAATCGTCATACCATCTGTCCACCACCGCACAAATATACGAAAATTATGTTCTTAGTCTAAGGTTACTATATTGCATATTATGTATATTATTTGCCTCTCCTAAAAGTACTTTTTTAGTTAGGAAAAGTATGCTATGTCCATCCTTAAGATTCAACATTTCTATATATTTTATGCGGCCTAAAGGCGTTTTTTATTATTTTTCTTCCCTTCCTCTTTTCTTCTCCCTCTCCATCTCCGTCCGAACTGTTGCAACTGTCACGCCTAAGACTCGCCAGTGTTGCTTAAGTAGGGAAACTGCAGCGGAATAAAAAATAATTTGATTAATTTGCTTTAGAAAATAGAAAAAAGCAAAAACATTTTGAAAAGACCGAATTTTCCCATTCCAGGAACGCCCAATATTGATTCGTCTTCATCAGTGCCCGATATAGAACTGAGCGAGGCGAAAAAAAATAGTGAGCTACTGGAAATGATTCTGAATAAGTCATCAGCGATTCCTTTTCGAAGGCATGGGAGCATGCACAAATGTTTTTTCTGCGAAAAGTGCTATCTACATGTGGCAGACTTGAGACGACATACCATTAATAAGCATTTAGAAAAGAGACTTTATAACATAGAACATTACATCACAGAACCATTCATTAAATTGGATATAACAGACCTTACGTGTAAACTATGTGCCGAGGGATTAGAAACCCTCAAATGTTTAATCAAACATTTAAACAAGCACCATAACAAAGATTATCCCGAAATTGTGTCTCAAAGCATAATTTGCTTTAAATTGACTGACAAAGATTTCGGCTGTTTAAACTGTGGAAAAAAGTTCAAACTGTTTGGGACGTTACTTCTTCATATACATTGCGAGCATTTAGATCGAAAATACGTTTGTGAAGCGTGCGGTATAGATTTTAGAAACAATAGTGATCTACTGAATCACACTCAAGATGTTCATTCTATTGGAGAATACGAGTGTACATATTGTCTTAAGAAATTCATTAAGGAACGCCGAAGAAATATTCATGTAAAAAACTTTCATGAGTCTAGGCGCAACTGCCTTCTCTGCCAAGAGACTTTCAGAAGTAAGCGAGAGAGGGACCGGCACATGTACGCGACACATTCTCAACAAATGCCGTGGTATAAATGTGACAAATGCGCTATAAAATTCAAAGTTAAACGCTTATTAACGGAACACATTCGAAGAGTGCATCTGAAAGAGAAGAACGTCACCTGCGAGATTTGTGGCATGAGATTTTTCAGTAACACAACCCTGAAACTTCATAAAGTCAGACATAGTGATGCTAAACCTTTCGAATGCAGTACGTGTAATAAGAAGTTTCCTAGAAAGTCAGCTTTGGAGTTACACATGAGAATTCATACGAACGAAAGGCGATATGTGTGCAAGATATGCGGCAAGGCGTTCATCCAGTGGACGAGTCTTCAGTACCACTTGCCTCATCATAGCGATGAAAGGAACTTCAAATGTGTGGTTTGCGAAAAGGCGTTTAAGACGAAGAAGACTATGTTGAGACATTGTACTAATGTGCACCGGAAGGGAAATGTAGACACTGCGGGGGGAACGGTCAGCTCGCAGACACGGCTTCACTGAGGTCTTGGTAGATTAAATTTGGTATAGGCACTTGTTTTTTCTGTTTAACGAAACCCTTGAAATGTTTAACACGATTAAATAATAAAACAATCTATTTAATTAATCTAGATTAAATTTGGACGAAATATATTGAATTCTTAAGTAAACTGTTTATGATAAAATACTTTATAATTGAAAAAGTTACGAACCCAACTCGACTCGTTACTCATTAATTAGATTTTATACGTGTTAAAACTATAAAATTGCTGTTTTGTAATGAATATTTTTTAGTTACGCTCATTTTCTGTAAAGTACCATGTCATCGCGCTGTCTTTAAAACTGAAATAGAATTGGGGATGTCGAAGTAAATCCTATAGAATAGAAATACATTTTTTCAAGAACAAAATATTTTTTACTCGTAGTAAGTGGTAGTCAGTTGAAGCTAGGTCCGGGGAATACGTACAAAGTAAGACTATGACGTATGATTTCTATTAACTGTATATCTTAATATTACGTCAATATGTGTAGTTTATGCGCGTCCGCGCGTGGATCTTGAAATATGTTGCAATTATTATGAAAATTGGTATTGGATCGAGATAGATTCTCTGAAAGTCAGTCATTATATGAAATGTAGTACGAAATATCTAGCGCAATACACGCAACGTAAATGGCATTACAATTATCCCAATCACTACATAGTATAAAACAAAGTCGCTTTCTCTGTCCCTATATCCCTTTGTATGCTTAAATCTTTAAAACTACGCAACCGATTTTGATGCGTTTTTTTTTTAATAGATAGAGTGATTCAAGAGGAAGGTTTATATGTATAATAACATCCATTAAATAGTGGAGAAATACTGTTATTTTGTTATGTTATACCCGTGCGAAGCCAGAGCGGGCCGCTATGTTTTTATATACAACGTTCACAGTTTTTCTGTAGTGTATTTAGTATCAGCATTGCACCCGTGCGAAGCCGGGGCGGGTCGCTAGTAGTGCATAATCCCCTGCCTCCTCCCCCTCTCCCGTCCCTCAAAAGACTCCTACACCAAGAATACATAATATATCTTTTTCTTAGTAACGTATTTGTATCTTCTTCCTATGTAGTATCCACAAGACCGTCATATAATATGAATGTAAAAGCGAGTCTGTTATGTTTTCACATTGACTGCTGTTACATTTTCATTATTTATAGTATTATGTTAAAATTACGGAGGTGGGCTATTGAATATTTATAGTATTATATTGAAATTATGGAGATAGGCGATGGCACAGTGTATTTTGTTTTAAATTATCTATGATGGTATTGTAAATACTTAGTAGTGATAGTTAGTGGAAGTTTCTGTATTAACGGATTTTGATAAAATCTGGTAAAGAAAATTTATTGAATTCCTACACAAATGTTTTAAAAATACAGCCCAGGCTGTGTATTGTGACGCTAATTATATTATTGATATTGTATAATGTGTGGTAAGCATGTAAGTCATTTTATTTATACTTTAATGATTCATGTAAAAATAATTAAGAAAATAAATGTATCCTATAATGAATTGAATTAAATTGCTTTTGAATGTTTTTCTTAATCTCCCTTCAGCCTTGGATGTAAGATACAATTCTTAATATATTCTTACTATATCATTTGTCTCTCGGTTTGATTCCATACATATGGCAGAGAACCATAGAAATTTATTAGAATTTAGATCATTCACGACCGAAAAAATAAAAACGATAGTAATTTCCCCAAACACATTCAGTATCAACTAAAATAGTGAAATGTATATTAATACAATTATTAAATATTCACTAACAATACTATAACACACTGTTTGTGAATACGGGCGTTGAGTATTGAAGTCCGAGATTTAATATGACAGAGCGAACAAGCAATAGTGTCAAATGTTAAACTTGAACTTGAGCTTACATATTATATACGGCGGCTATTATATAAAATTATATCTTAACACATTTTTCCATAAAATTCGTTACATTACCTGCTGTGTGTGTTACTTTAAAGACAATATAAAGCTATACATCTCGCGATTTAATTACATTTATCCACATTATAGCTGCCGTGTGTGGTGGCCATTATTAGTATTAGTTTTAAAATTGACATCACATTGGATGTAAGTAATACAATAAAATTTATCAATATTAAGAATTTCCTACCTCGTTGTTTTCTCTTTCCAGAAATCGAATCTGGAAATGAAGATAAAAATGCTTTACGTTTAATCGGAAAAGAGGCAACAGAGACAGATGAATTGAGGAAATTCTTCACAACAGCGTTGGAGCTATCAACAGTAATGCCTTTTAAGTGGTACTTGAATAGGTACCAATGCTTCTACTGTGATCTTACCTTTCCTGACTGCACCAAACTAAAAAGTCACACGACAAGTCACCAAGATGTACAACTCAAAGCCATCCTTCGAAGCCTCGGAACTCACAGCCGAATCAAATGGGACATATCATCGATTAAATGCAAAAAATGTTGTGAAGAAATGAGAGATATAGAAGACTTCGTAGATCACGCGGCGCGCATGCACGATTTTATATTGGATATGAGCGTTGTATCAAAATATTGTTATGTTTTCAAACTATCTGATGAAGAGATGAGTTGTGTGGAGTGTGGAGAGAAGTTTAAATTTTTCACACCTTTGCTGCGGCACGTCAATAAATATCACAACAAAGCAAAACGGTTTGTTTGTGAAGTGTGTGGGAAGGGATTCGCTTTAAAAGGCATTATAAAAAGTCATATTAAAAATGTTCACTCTTTAGCACCTAACCAGTGCAAAATATGCGGCGTCTCGTTCCCGACACGACACGCGTTGATCAACCACAATGAAATTACCCATCAAGCGGGAAAATTCAAATGCCCGATATGTCTAGAACTGTTGGGCAGTAGGTACCTAAAAAAATCCCACTTGGCCCTAGTGCACGATGTCGAAAGCTGTCAGTTTCGTTGTGATTTGTGCCCGAAGGTCTATGCTTACAAGAGCAAGTTGTTGCGGCATCGGTCGCGAGAGCACCTGAAAGAGAAGACCGCTGTTTGCCACATATGCGGCTACAAGACGTACGATACGCTCACTGTAAAGAGGCACATTCTCAGTCACGAGGAGTCGCGGTCGTTCCGATGTGAATTGTGCGACAAAACATTTAGATGGAAGAAGAATCTAGTGGCTCATAAAAAGAAGCAGCATTAATCTTCTCCGCAATTGCATTGCTATAAGGTTCTTGGTTTTATTCAACATATTGTGGTTTGTGTGTTGCCCTTCGATGGTATACCGGAATGGTTCATTTTCTTAGAAAGTACCTCGATACTCACTGGACATTTAATTATTGTAATCACTATCTTAAGACAATCCTGGCAGCCTATCAATTTATACTATAATGAATAATTATCAATTAACATGGAAAACAATATGTATGGCACATATTGTGGGTTCCAAGTGATTACTTACATAGAGTTATGTGGGCGGCATTTTACACAATGAACTTTCAACGGAATGACACCAGGTGTCTTACACTGTGCGAATAAACCTTAAATCGTTTTATTTTAAAAATCCGCATTTTTTAACTGATCCATAAATTATTCATTTAACATAATATTTTTTTTTAATAATGAATTTGGCATAAAAAATTACGTCACCGATATTACACTCAAAGCAAATAAATACTTTATTATAGATATTTAGTTATTAAAAAACGCGAAACCACTGTCACTAACTACACTTTTTAGATCTCACTCCTGATTCTCTAGTCGCTCGTAGATCATCCAAAACCCTCACACATTAAAATGCGTTATTATACCTTAGTACACATTTAACAAAAACGATAAGTACCTAAATGTTTTACGTATTCCGAAGATGTCCTGAATAACAGCAGTTCTAGTCTACAATTATGAACAACAGTGATAATATAAATGTCTGTATTATTGTTACAGAACGAACACACACGAAGCTCCCGACTAAGCTACCCTTACTCGAGGAGATGTCAGAGACTCGACGCAAATACGAACTTACTAAGCTTCTCGTCATCATTCTAGAAAATTCTACCATAATGCCATTCACCTGGTACTGCAATAAATACACGTGTTTTTATTGTCGTTGTCATTTCGTTGAAAGTGAAAAACTTAAGCAACACATGAGGGAGGAACACGAAGATACCAAAGTGACCCGGATATTTCGTAGTCTCCTCGGCATTTACCGGGTCAAATTGGACATCACTGACATAAGTTGTAAGCTGTGTCCAAAGCCGATGCAAAGTTTTGATGAGTTTTTAGATCACATTTCCGATCAACACGATATGCAGTTCAACAAAGAAATCAGTCGGTGCATCTTTACTTTCAAGCTGAGAGACGACGAAATGTCTTGTTGCGAGTGCGGTGAAAAGTTTCGTTTCTTCAGCTCGCTACTAAAACACGCGCACAAGTACCACAACAAATCCGGTACTTTCGTATGTGAGTTCTGTGGACAAGGATTTGTCAATAAAACTAATGTCGATGGTCACATTAGAAACGTCCATTTATCCAAGGAACTGAACTGTGATAAATGCGGGAAAAACTTTTCTAACATCACCGCGTTAAAGACCCACATTGACCGAGAGCACACACAGCGGATGAAATGTCCCAAATGTCCCGAAGTCTTAGGCAGCAAATATTTAAAACAGCGCCATTTAGCGCTTGTCCATGATGTTAAGTCGTATCAGTTCAGTTGCGATCAGTGCCCTCAAGTGTTTACCAAAAACAGCAGTTTGGTGCAGCACAAATCAAGGGTCCATTTAAAAGAAAAGACGATGACTTGTGAGATATGCGGGTTTAAAGTATTTAATAAGGAGCTATTGAAGCGACACATGGTGAAACATGACGATACTAGGCCTTATGAATGCGAATTTTGTAAGAAAGCGTTCCAAAGAAAAAAGACACTAGAACTTCATATCAGGATACATACGAATGATAAAAGATATGTGTGCAAAGAGTGCGGCAAAGCGTTTGTCCAGGTCACCAGCTTAAAGCTGCATGTTAGAGTACATCACCCTAGTACAAATGAGCATGAATCTTGGAGCTAGACTAAGTTTCCACCTAAAGTCTTTAAATATTGCTTTAAGCAATTAAACATAGCCTGAACAGGAAAATAAAAATCCTAGTTTTGAGGCGTTAGTTTTACTTATCGTTTTCAGTGCAAAATATTTATTCCATATTTTATAACACCATGGCGAGGGTTTAAATTTTCTTGACAGGCTATACCAAAATTACTCATGTAAATAATGTATTTGGTCAAAAGATGTAAGAAGTGGACTTAATCTAAAAAGGTTTATAATGTGGCTTTATAACTTATGAGGCAACTCATGTTTCGTGGTAAACATATTTATTAATGTTACATTTATCGTTACTTTGAAACAAATAATGCCTTTTATTCATTACATTATTGCAAAGTTGAATAAGAGTATAAGTAAATAATTTTTTCACTTTTTTTCTATTTCTGTGAAAAGAAGTCTTTTATGTTATACGTATTGTTAATGTACGTTGATTTGATTTCCAAATGATTGATTAGGTAGCTAATATGCAGTTGATATTTTAATAACAGTGCCTACAGAAATAAATAAATTATTAATCTCTATCTATCTAATTATTTATTTATTACCCTAAATAATTTCGGCTTTTGGAAGTCAATTGGATTGTCTTGATCGCGGCTATAGAGAGACTCACGGGGGCGGCCCGTTTTCTTATACCCGCAACATGCCGCATGTTCCATTGTGAATCATCCAAAATCCGCACACATTAAAATTCGTTATTATCCCTTAGTACATATTTAACAAAAACGAGAAGTACCTGAATGTTTTATATGTTCCGAAGATGTCCTGAATAACAGCAGTTCTAGTCTACAATTATGAACAACAGTGATAATATAATTGACTGTATTATTGTTACAGAACGAACGCACACGAAGCTCCCGACTAAGCTACCCTTACTCGAGGAGATGTCAGAGACTCGACGCAAATACGAACTTACTAAGTTTCTCGTCATCATTCTAGAAAATTCTACCATAATGCCATTCACCTGGTACTGCAATAAATACACGTGTTTTTATTGTCGCTGTCATTTCGTTGAAAGTGAAAAACTTAAGCAACACATAAGGAAGGAACACAAAGATACCAAAGTAACCCGGATACTTCGCAGTCTCCTCGGCATTTACCGGGTCAAATTGGACATCACTGACATAAGTTGTAAGCTGTGTGCAAAGCCGATGCAAAGTTTTGATGAGTTTTTAGATCACATTTCCGATCAACACGATATGCAGTTCAACAAAGAAATCAGTCGGTGCATCTTTACTTTTAAGCTGAGAGACGACGAAATGTCTTGTTGCGAGTGCGGTGAAAAGTTTCGTTTCTTCAGCTCGCTACTAAAACACGCACACAAGTATCACAAGAAATCCGGTACTTTCGTATGTGAGATCTGTGGTCAAGGATTTGTCAATGTCGATCGTCACATCAGAAACGTCCATTTATCTAAGAAACAGAACTGTGATATATGCGGGAAAAACTTTTCTAACATCGCCGCATTGAAGGCCCACATTGTTCGGGAGCACACGCTGGGGATAAAATGTCCCAAATGCCCCGAAGTCTTAGCCAGCATACCTTTGAAAAAGCGCCATTTAGCGCTTGTCCACGATGTTAAATCGTACCAGTTCAGTTGCGATCAGTGCCCTCAAGTCTTTACCAGAAACACCAATTTGGTGCAGCACAAATCAAGAGTCCATTTAAAAGAAAAGACGATGACTTGCGTGATATGTGGGTTCAAAGTATTTAATAAGGAGCTATTGAAGCAACACATGGTGAAACATGACGATACTAGGCCTTATGAATGCGAATTTTGTAAGAAAGCGTTCCAAAGAAAAAAGACACTAGAACTTCATATCAGGATACATACGAATGATAAAAGATATGTGTGCAAAGAGTGCGGCAAAGCGTTTGTCCAGGTCACCAGCCTAAAGCTGCATGTTAGGGTACATCACCCTAGTACAAAATGAGCATGAATCTTGGAGGTAGACTAAGTTTCCACCTAAAGTCTTTAAATATTGCTTTAAGCAATTAAACATAGCCTGAACAAGAAAATAAAAATCCTAGTTTTGAGTGTTAAATAAGAGTATAAGTAAATAATTTTTTAACTTTTTTCTATTTCTGTGAAAATAAGTCTTTTATGTTATACGTATTTTTAATGTACGTTGATTTGATTTCCAAATGATTGATTAGGTAGCTAATATACAGTTGATATTTTATTAACAGTGCTTACAGAAATAAATAAAATATTAATTTCTCTCTATCTTATTATTTATTTATTACCCCTAACAATTTCGGCTACTGGAACTCATTAGAAGTAAACATAATCTTCGGTAAAAATCTTCACAACAAAAATATGAAATATTGGTATGAATTGATGCATTTCAAATCTTTATCACCTTCGTTATTTTTAATGACATACCTGTTAACGGGCAATTTGTAAGGGTATAAGTAAATGGTGTTGTTATTCATTAAATGGCAGTCGTTCATATGACAGGGTAGTGCAACGTGAAAAATGATTTTGCATTGTTTGTTGGTGAGATATTTTAAATTTTACTGTAAATTGCAAATGGATTTCATTGGTATTTAAATATTCTAGATTAAACAATTATTGATGGTAGATACCAGAATATCCGTTCTTAAATGCGCGGTCTTGTTAAATGCCAGTATTTAATATTTCAGGTGTTATTGTTTTCATCTGCATCCACATCTGATTCTTCGGCTGCCTTCAACTTTGATTATCCCAACGTAAGTACTTCGAGGGATATAAACTAGTGATAAAGTTACCACAGTCCATAATTTAAGATATCAGCAACAATCTATAGAATTTTTTTAGGTACTTAGAAATTTATTTATAAGTAGATGTTAATTGGATCAAATTAAGACATTCATGCATTTCAGTCTAAACTTTAAGTCAGGCACAAAGTACAATATTTATTTTATGTTGTTTTTTTTGTTGTTCATATTAACGTCTTATTGGAGAGGTAGCGAAAATATATTTTTCATTCAATAGAAAGATTACTAAATAAGTATGAAACTTGTCTGATGGGTAGCGATACAACTGATTATAAAGAGTAGCAACGCCACCTGAAGTTTGAATTGAAAAGCATCGTGTGGCACTTCACTGTGTTCATTGTACGTTTTAAAGAACATTGTGAAAGTTACCCAATTATTATCACTTTGAGAATACGTAACAATTAATTATTAGGTATTTGTGAAGCGAAAACTCTCTTCAGTCTAATTATTAATACAGATCTCCGTTTTTTAAACTATCAGTTAATATAGTTAATAGTTATCAGGGATCTAATAAAAACGCCATTTTATATAATAGTCGCATAATATTATGGTTCATTTTGCTAAGTAGGGAAACGTACACGTTTTAATTCGCTAAATTTGTAAAGGTTCACAATATTCGTCATTCTTTTCCAGCTTAAAGATGATGTCTATGAGCAACCAGTCAATTTATTAACGCCGAAGAAAACACCTCATGAGAAGGTTAGAGTGATTTAATTTTAAGGCCAGCTTCCAAAAATAATAAATCGTAAATACTCTCATACATACGTACACATACGTATGTGCGTATATGTATGTACATTTTTCAATTTAATATCAGCCCAGAATCGCGACTTTGTACCCGATATAGCGATAAGTTAGCCTCCTATCGAATTTAATGGGACGGAATACGCACGGCGAAAATTGGTTTACTAGTGGGACCTATTCCTGTGGATGAACGGCGTACGTGTTTTTACGGAATTAAAAACGTCGTAGTCTATTTTACTCAAAATGCAACGCTTGCAACGAAAATAATCTTTCATTTATTGTAATAACATGTTTTATATTATTTTTGGTTAAAAGGTTCATATAAAGTTCTTTCGTTAAAATATTTAAATACTGCGCCCCGTACAAATCTCCTGTCCTAAAAAGGAGGTAAATTTCTAGAACCCAAGAACATTGCCAAGTGTGGATCCAGACACCCACCCGAATATTTACATATAATATAAAAAAAATAAAAGCTGTATGCTAAATTCACATTCATCAAACGCGCGAACTATCAAATGCGCAAAGTTAATTAGTCTAAGTTTCTGAAATTATCTGCGCAATTTTCTTAATGTTTCTTTTCGTAAGAACGCTCTACAAGAACACTTAAAAAGGGATGAATAAAATCGGTCAAGTCTTACTCAAGTTATGGTGTGAGCAAGGGATAAAGAGATTAATTGTTATTTATATAAATTGTAGCATTTTATATTTCTAGAGTGTGCCAGTCGACCGCATACAGATCAAGTCGGGTGCAGAGTCCTGGGCACCATATGATTTCTCAAAGTTGGAGTGGTATCTCAACAACGAGGCAGACGATGCGCGACAAAATAACAGGATAAAGAGGAGAGCCAAGGTTAGTGGCCAGTTCAATCCAGCATCTTTAGCTAATCTTTCCAAATGCGTATAAGTTATATATATGTTAACTTATATATATTAGGTTCAAAACAAGTAAGAGTACCTATCCTTCTAAAGTTAAATAAATTATTTTACACATTTTAAATATAAAAGTGTGAAATCCGTTTATATTTCTAGTGTTCGTTTTTCTCAAAACATATTTGATACAATGTAGACCTTTGAATTAGTTTGATATTTAGGACTTATCTAGACCTAATTTGGAACTTTTTAGTAGGTAGCTGCTTCCCTATATCGCAAAGTACGAACAGGCGTTATGTCAGTCAATACCCTCGTGCGGTGCAGTGTTTCCGTAGTATTATAAATGCTCTTTAGTGCAGTGTGTGGGGGTGATCAAATCAAGTAACACATATGTGAAAGTCGAGTTTAGATTAGACTTGAAGTTATAAATCCAAAAAGCGGGAGGCAGGTGTATGAAAGCTAAAGACCAAGAAATTGATGAAAACATTTCTACTGCAGAACACCCGGAGGTTTAACACTCTGAGCGGCCCCAAGATACGTGAGAGGCCGCACCACTATCTCTACCCGGAGCCTGTTAAAGACCGCGTGCTGGAATTCACCACGACGACCAAAAAGCCCGGAATTCTTCCTGACCAAATGAATCCTGGTGTCATTTTCCGTGTGAGGATGTCTGATGCAATATTACGAATCAAACAGCGTATGTATGAAGACCCTGAAAGGCATATTGAAGCGGATATAATTTACACGAACCTCATAAAGAAGGTGGTGATGGACGAGATAACGAAATTCCACAACCTACTTCTCATGTATAAGACGGATAAAAGTATTAAAGAACATTTAGGTGAATGTGGAGGAAGGATATACAAATTCATAAGTTACATGACAATCAAAGTGCACATCTACTGTTTGTTCGACGCGCTGTGGATCGACGGCAACCCGTACGTGATCGGGGACGAGTATTCGGTGACGCCAGTGGAGGTCCCGCCGGCGCTACAGTGCGACGCGGCCGAGTGCAACTCCGTCATGTTTGTGGATTCTATTACCGAACCTAAAGATTTAGACGAGTAATAAACAGTCGCTTGGATGTGTTGTTTTATTTTGATGATCCAGTGTCTCACTAAATACAGTTATTATTTTAAATATTTTCGCGTTTACGGGCTTATCGACAAAAGTATTTAACAAAGAATTAGTATGATTAAGAAGTATAAAAGAACTATGTGAAATTGTTTATTGGTTTTGTCATGTTAAGCAGAGGCGACGTGGCCGAGGTGGCAGGCGTCGGGGGGCACAAACTACCACACCTATATACGAGGTAAGTGCTTAAAAAAACTAATTCGGAACAGACAAGCGCCTCTGAATCCAAGACCCAATTAATGTAATAGGGCTAGCATTTCAGCGTATCGGATACATATTTCTAACTGCCGCTAGATTAATGGGACAATGGAAATTACAACGTAATTTCATTTAATTATATGTACGGATTGATTTCTTGACGTTTTATTTTGTATATTGTAGCCAAAGAACATCAGCACCACAGAAGTGCCGGTGGCGAGGCGTGGAGACTGGGATCTAAGACAGGCTGCGCGTAAACGCAAAAAGAGCAAAAAAGAGAAGCCAAATTACGATACTTACGACCCGCCGATCAGGGTAATACACACTTAGGTCAAAATAAACTTATTTTTATTCAGATTCACTATTCTTGTTGAAACTACAAATATTAAGGCTCGTTCAATGATTTTCAAACCGCATTAAAATTGCATAATATTTGAGGAGTGGGAGAGCGGCTTCGTGGAGATGCCGAAGGACCTATACCAAGCACACTTGAGGCCGGGTGTCATCTTCAGGATACACATGGCAGAAGCTATTCTCAAAATGCAGTACAGAAAGTGAGTATAATTAATCTGAAAATAGATTCTTTGGAATCACTAATCACAATGCATTGCTACATAAAAAATAATAATTCTTTAATCTAATGCCATTCTAAAAATGTTCATGGAACTGTCTTAACCGTTTAATCCGCGAATGCTCAATAACAAAATGTTTAAAAGCATAAACAAACCATCAAGACATTAGAAGATTATTGAACATTTATATCAACATTGCAATTAGCATAAATCGTAATACAAATGTGTTCAGTTACGGTGAAGACAAAGACGAGTCGGTAATCGAAGCGGACGTGGAGTACCTGCGGCTCACGCGGAAGGTGATCAACGACGAGATCACTAAGTTCGAGGACCTCAAGTGGCTTATCGGCTGGTTCAATAACCGCTCCGAGCTCATCCACGAGCACATGTGCAACACCAGATACTTCGCCGTCGGTGAGACAGACATCTTTTACCATGTTTCGCAAATATCTTTACAATGTGTTGTTTGGTATCAATTTTGCTCGCTACTCTGTCTCTATGAAAGCCTCTCTGTAATAAATATTCCATTGTTCATTTTACAATAGCTACGTTTAAATCAAGTACTTGCTTCACCATCGAAACAAAGGCTTCCACATTTATATTAGTATAATAGAACTATGTACCAACTTATTGTTCTGTAGCTCTTGCTTCGTGTCATAAATGCTATTTTAATGTTGAATTTTGATATAATGCTTTTGTGTAAATATCCGGCTGGTGTACCAGGCACCCCGCCCACGATGTTCACGCACTCAGAAGAGTACATGAAGCGCGCGTGCTTGTTCGACAACGTGTACATCGATCACGTGCCGTACGTGGTAGGCGAGGACAGTTCGCTGATGGCTGCCGTGGCGCCACCGGTTCTGCACTGCGACGCCGCCGCCTGCACTTCCGTACCCTTCATAGACAGGTCAGTCATCCACTATCTACTGCTTCCAGTGAACTCATCAATTAATTCAAGTCTACTTTCATACTATGTAAGAGTTTAATAATTACTCCAGTTTGTTTTTATTTCATTGAACTTAAGTACATTCCACAACACACGCGTAATCTCTCACAAAATTAAGCTTGAGAAAGTATGTAGCTCAATGTTCTAATATGTAATGTGACTCCACGGTATATCATATAAATATATAATTTATTCTCAACCGTTCATCAGCGATTTTGGTAAAGAGTGCGTTTCACAACTTTCGTAATTGGCGCAGTATTTTAGAATTTTAAGGTGTATTAAAGGCCGATTCCAATAAAATATACAAACCGCCGATATCGCTTTAATGATAAAAATAAAAATAAATCATCTGTAAGCGTCAAACATAGTTTGTTCTGATTGGTATATTTTCACTGTATATGGTAGCGGTCAAAATCATTTACAGGAACCTGCCATTAGTGTGAAGTATTAATATAAATTTACGTGTCATCGCAAGAGCCGGTAGGGGTCGACCGCACCGAACCTTCGAATGTCAGATATCTGACATTCTCAGTAAAGGCCAGGTCAAAAGTACCCGAAACCGACGGGAATACATGAAAAGATTAATGAAAGTTGCGGAAGCGCGAGAAGTATGTCAGAATCGTGCAAAGTGGCAATCCATAGTCTCTGCCTCCTCCTATGGGATAGAGGCGTGATATTATGTATATATGTATGTATGCACGTGACATCTGTGCTTGTCTAATCTATATACTATTATATAAAGCTGAAGAGTTTGTTTGTTTGTTTGTTTGTTTGTTTGTTTGAACGCGCTAATCTCAGGAACTACTGGTCCAAACTGAAAAATTATTTTTGCGTTGGATAGCCCTATGTTCGTGGAGTGCTATAGGCTATATATCATCACGCTATAACCCAATAGGAGCGGAGCAGTAATGCCTAATCTCAGGAACTATCGATCCGAACTGAAAAATTCTTTTTGCGTTGGATAGCCCTTTGTTCGTGGAGTGCTATAGGCTATATATCATCACGCTATACCCAATAGGAGCGGGGCAGTAATGGCTAATCTCAGGAACTACCGGTCCAAACTGAAAAAATATTTTTGCGTTGGATAGCCCTTTGTTCGTGGAGTGCTATAGGCTATATATCATAACGCTATACCCAATAGGAGCGGGGCAGTAATGGCTAATCTCAGGAACTACCGGTCCAAACTGAAAAAATCTTTTTGCGTTGGATAGCCCTTTGTTCGTGGAGTGCTATAGGCTATATATCATCACGCTATACCCAATAGGAGCGGAGCAGTAATGGCTAATCTCAGGAACTACCGGTTCAAACTGAAAAATTCTTTTTGCGTTGGGTAGCTCTTTATTCGTGAAATGCTATAGAGTATATATCATCACGCTATACCCAATAGGAGCGGAGCAGTAATCGCTAATCTCAGGAACTACCGGTCCAAACTGAAAAATTCTTTTTGCGTTGGATAGCCCTTTGTTCGTGGAGTGCTATAGGCTATATATCATCACGCTATACCCAATAGGAGCGGAGCAGTAATGGATAATCTCAGGAACTACCGGTCCAAACTGAAAAATTATTTTTGCGTTGGATAGCTCTTTGTTCGTGAAGTGTTATAGGGTATATATCATCACGCTATACCCAATAGGAGCGGAGCAGTAATGGCTAATCTCAGGAACTACCGGTCCAAACTGAAAAATTCTTTTTGCGTTGGATAGCCCTTTGTTCGTGGAGTGCTATAGGCTATATATCATCACGCTATGACCAATAGGAGCGGAGCAGTAAAGAAACATGTTGCAAATTATTAGTTTTGAGAGCTTGCGTTGCCTGCGCTGCTTAAACGGTTAAAGTTATGCAACAATGATGTATAACGGGATCGTTCCTCTTAAAAAGTTCTAAAAAATATATTATAAAACAAAGTCCCCCGCTGCATCTGTCTGCCTGAACGTGTTAAACTCAAAAACTACCCAACATATTAAGATGAAATTTGGTATGGAGACAGTTTGAGACCCTGGGAAGAACATAGGCTCCCGGGAAACTATTACTTTTATAACGGAAAACTTTAGCCTGAAAAACTTTATAACGCGGGCGGAGCCGCGGGCAAAAGCTAGTATCTATAATATATGTATTGTCATGTGGCCGCAGCATAATGTTCGAGGAGCGACTGCCGCGCTCGAACGTGCGCACGGTGACGCGCTGCCAGGCGAGCTGCCGCGCGCACTGCCGCAACGACGCCGACTGCCTCAAGCGCTGCGCCGACCGCTGTCTCCGAGCCGACTAGCTATCAACAAACTTTATTTCACTAAAATCATATCAAAATTGTCTGTATATATTATTTTTAGTGACTTGGAAATTATACATCCTAAGACCATCGCATTGACACAATGGAATTACAAATCAAAACACTAAATTACGCTAAATAAAATAGACATAAGTACTTAATTGATTAATACACCTTATTACACAACATTTCGTTTTATTTACCATGTGGCAGTTAGAGTCGTTAATAAAACAACTTTATCAAAATGAAATGAAATTGCATTACAAGCTTAATTCACAGCAAAGTAACTTCTCGGATGCCATTCCGTGACGTGTCTGTTAAAGTCATTTCTATTAGGGAAGCCACTCCCGCAATCTGAACATGAAAATTTGATACATTGTTCTCCATTCACGTGTGTTTTGAGATGTTGTTTTAAACTCTTTTTATGCCTATAAGCTTTTTTACATAGCTCGCATATATGACTTCTCTCCCCAGTGTGGGATATCATATGCTTTTTCAAAGTTGTGACACAACTAAAACTCTTTTGACACACTTGACACTGTGTCTTTATTGTATGGAACTTATTTGTATGCCTCGTCAAAGCTCGCCTGCTGGAAAACGTGGTCTTACAAATATCACATTCATATGTGAACGATATGCCGTGTGCGTCTTTCAAATGCTTTAATTTTCGAAAGTGTTCCGAAAATCTTTCCGTGCAGTGCGGACAGCGAAGCATTCGCGCCTTCAGCATCCCGTCGTGAGCTTTTTCTTTGTGAAACTTGAGATTAGAGTGGGTGGTATATACTTTTGGACACTTATCACAAGGGTAGCCTCCTGGTAAGTGAATTTCTTTGTGTTGCAATAATCGTTGGTGTGTCATGAAGCCGGCACCGCAAGTCTCGCAGACTGCATTACTGAAGTGTACGTTCATATGCCGATTTAAGAGAATGAAGGTTTGAAATATTTTGCTGCAAACATGACATGAGAATTGTCCGTCTACAGATTTCAAATTGTATGCTATCAATCCATGGCCTGATTTGGTAAATTCTTTATCGTGGTCTTTAATTAAATGTTCCCGAATTACATCCAAATCAACAAAATGTTGTTGACAAATCCTGCATTTTAGTTCCGATATGTCTACTTTGACAGTCCTTTTGCCCTTAGGTAATAATTCTTTTAGGATTTTAGTTTTTTCAGGGATTTCGTGTGTGACTGTATGCTGAAGTAGATTTTTGATATCAGAGTACTGTTCTTGACAGAAAAAACATTTGAAGAAGTATCTACAGTAGAGGAATGGGCAGGCGGTAGTGTGTTCTAATAATTCACAAGCGTTCCGCCGCTCAGATAATGTCAGTTCCCATATGCTGGTGAGCGCACCTTGTCGTCGTCGCTCTGCTGTTTTTAAGCCTGAGAAGAAAAATTCGTTGTTTAGATTCCAAGTGATAAGTTTTCATTATGACAAAAAATTCACAAATAAGACACATAAATCACTTATAGAAAAACTAACGGCTACATTATTTAAAAGCGTCTCATATTACGTGCAAAATTAAATACTACTTGCATAATAATATTGAATTTAATTGTTTTTTATCTTAATATAATGAACAAACAAAAACCTACAATTAAATTTACCTGATCATTTCTAAATATCATTCTTCGGTGCTTATTCTATATCAAAGACTGGTTTAAGCCCTTAGGAGTGATGATTGCCTTTTAATTAACTTTGGTAACATAGTATTTCCGAAGCCGTACCATAATGCAGGCGGGACTTCGATGAAGAAAACTCAGTCTTAGCGAAAACAGTTGTATGATTTTTAAACAGTATGGAAATGCATAACAAATACTCATTTTAAAAAATATAGTTATTAATATTATATCCACAACCAGATTAAATAAAAATGCAATTGCTGCGGAAATATAATTATAATTACAAGAATTTAGAAGACCTTCCAGGACACCTACACAAACAAACATACACCCAGTGCATGGACTGTTTTCCTAGACACTAAGGCTTATCGAAAAAAAGCCGTAAGATACCTTTAATACTGATCATCCTTAAAATCTACTAGGGAGTTACAAACTAAATATAAATACTTATTTTAGACAAATGAATAGGCGGAATTCTAAACATAATATAATAAATTAATCATAGTCTGACCAGTGAAATAAAAACCTCTCCGTGCTTTATAAGATATGGAACTTATTTCTTTTACTTACTAACTATAGAAACTATAGAAAGCTAAAGGAAAAGTGGCGCCACGGACGCAGGTGTTTTTAATTTGCTGGTCCAGCTATACACATTATTGTGTTATGCTATTTGTTTCTAATTGAAATGTATAATATTATAGTTGAGTTGAGTGTTCATTGGACAAGTTTATTATATAATCAATTGACTATAAAAGTCAACACTCAGTCAACTCGATCAACTTGACTATAAAAGTTATTACTTAATTGAAGATTTTATTTACTACAACTAATATATTGAATTTTTCGTGATATAAGTAGGTATTTTATCCGATAAGTAACTTTTATCTGATGGTTGAAAAAACTGCTCTAAACAATAACGTAAAACATCTTAGTATAACGTTCTTAACGTTTGTGAGTCTTGCTATGACTTTACGGAAGAATAATATGAAAAAATAATTTGTTATACTTTACATTTTTTTGTAGTAAAATTATATTTTTTGTTCTTATTTACCATGCTATCATTATCTACCATATCATACGTATTATGAGGAGGTACATACGTGGCTAACCAAAACGTAAATGATAGCAATCAATCTGGGGAGACTAACAAAGCTTATCATAACAATATGAGGTAGAAAATTATTATTAAGCAAACACTCATTCTTCCCATTTAATTCTATTTTTCGTGTTGTAACTGGCGTAGATAAAAACTATTACCCAGATTTGATCATTAGGCGACAAGAACAAGCAGTAAGTAAAATATTTTCATTTGAACAATATTTACGACTATAGTCGAGAGCTGCCATTATCGATTCCATTGTTTGCCATGTTCGTTAACTTCCAGGCCGGTCCGTGGACGCGCATGTGTTGTCTCAGGGTCCTCTCATGCATGTATGCTTTCTGGCACACAGCACAGAAGAAGTTCCTCTCACCGCCATGTCCTCGAACATGCATCTTCAGTAAAGATTTAGTTCCAAAACATTTCCCACATACCTTGCACTGAATTTTTTGTGTATGCAATTTGGTGGTGTGTTCTGTCAAAGCCCGTCGTGTGAGATGTACGGTTTTGCAAACCTGACACTCAAAGGTAAACGTAATCCCGTGTACTTCCCGCAAGTGTGTCATCTTCCGGTAATGCTCAGAGAACCTCTCTAAACAATGCGGACATTTTAAAGGTTTTATCTTTTTCGTGTTATTCACTTCGTGTTTCTTGAGCACGTGGTAGCGCAGTTTCAATTTCGTTGAAAACACCTCGTGACATTTCTCACATACGTGGATTCCGTTTTGGTGCACTATTTTGTGGTTGATCAACCTCTGATGTGACATGAACCCCAAGCCGCACACTTCGCATACCACGTTGAAGTGTGCATTCATATGCCTGTTCAGAAGAAAGAATGAGTTAAAACTTTTAGCACATTTATGACAGTACAGGAGGCCATTGCTGAAGCTAAGATTGTACGCCATAAGACCATTTCCAGCAGAATTAAATTCTTTTTTATGAACGATGTTGAGATGCTTCCTTATATCTTCTAAATCTGAATACTTCTGCTCACAAATCCTGCATTGGAGGCAGGATATATCAACTTTAATCACCCTTTTCCCTTTTCTAAGATGTTGTTTTAGTAAACTCGATCTATCAGGCGTAGAATGGAAAAAAGAATGTTCCAATACAGAATGAATTTCAGGGAATACTTCGTTGCAATAAAAACATTTGAAATTCCCTTGCTGGTAATAAAATGGCTTGACTGTAGTATATTCTAGGAACGTCGCCGCATTTTGTCTCTCTGCTATGGTCATTTGCCATATGCTTGTCCTCGGGCCAGGTCGCTCCGGTTCTCCTGAGGAAAATAAATTAATTCAAAATGACTCCTGGGCTTACTTCTTTGCAGTGCAGGTATAATTTTACTTATCGAACATGAGAGCATGATAATTATTTTAACAAAAATGTGCCTATTTTTTTAATGATTTTTGTATGCCTAATGCCCTCTTTAAGGCGAAAATATTCTAAATATTAATACCTATTTATTTTCAACATTGTTTAACCATATTAACACTACTTAAAAATAAATGAATAAAAAAATTGTTCATCAAAAGAATAAGTACAAAAATATTATATTTTATTGACTCCGTCGACTGTTTCAAAATGTACTTTAATACAAATAATTATACCGCATAGGTACATACACATTTACTTAAGATTAGGGTATGTTTTTTCGAAGCCTTTTGAACTTAACGTGCTCGAGAGGCTTGTTATTAATGCTGTACTTTCAATGAAAGAAAAAAAGAACAACAGCAATATTCCGATTAATATATAAAGTATTTTTTAAATATTTTTTGAACATGATGCTATATTGCAAGCTATTGCGATAAGTAATTGAACGCAAATGAATATAAATTCTATTACAATTACTAATACTTAATTCAATTTACAGTACAGCATGAGCGGTAACATGCGACATTAAACTGGTTTGATCGAGAAAGTTCTGCCCGCAGATGCTACACGCATGGCCGGCGTGTGTCCTAGAGTGCTCTCTCAAATTCTTTCTCCTTGTATACGCTTTTCCACAGACGTCGCATTTGAAATTCTTCTCCCCGGTGTGTATGACCATGTGTCGCGATAAACAGTATTTTGAAAAGAATCGTGAATGACATATAGGACACTCCTGATTCCGTTCTTGTAAATGGACCGATCTAATGTGGACTAGCAAGTGATATTTCAGGTCGTATTCTCTCCCACAGGTTTCACAACGGAATAAACCTGTAGTTTGATTGTGTACTATTCGTAAGTGTTTCGTCCTTTGATAGTTGGAGTTGAATCTCTCAGGACAAATAGGACAACGCCGCGGAAATTTCTTCAAGTGCACGCCGCGCATGTGCAGAGTCCGTTTTGCGGAGTTACTGAACACTTTATCGCATTTGTCGCATGGGAAGCTGCCAGTTTCGTGCGTCTGTAAATGCCTTTTTAACAGAGTTAGGGATATGAACACCGATCCGCATATTTCACAACTATAATTGTTAAAATGTTTGCTCATGTGGATTATTAATAATCGCAACTTTAAATAACTTTCGCCACAAACTTGGCATTCGAAACTATTACCACCTAACTTGAAAGGGATGAGATTACCGTGAGACTCGGCGTCGAGTTTTTTTCCATGGTCTTTTAAATGTATTTTTAATGATTTTAGATCTGATAATGACTCTGAGCATATCTTACACTGGGTATAGGTTACATCCACTTTAATATTTTTATCTCTGACTCTATTATTTAATTCTTCTCTTATTTCGTTAATGTTATGGGTGAGTGAATGTTCTTTTAACAAGGGAGCTTCTAGAAACTCTTTCGAGCAAATAAAACACTTGTATTTATTGTTGGCGTGTATGAATGGGTAAACGAAGGAATTTTCAAATATCGTCAATGCGTTTTCTTTCCATGTTTGATCTGTTTTAGTCTTTTTTCTAGTAACTTCTCGAAGACAGGGGCCTTGTATAGTCTTCACATGAAATGTTATAGGTTCATTATCAGCTCCCCAATCAATTTTATCTAACGCTATGGGTTTTTTCAAAAACGCCATATTAGCATTTCGTTTAACTTTCTTAAATTTCATATTCTTGTATTCCTTCTTACAGTTGGTATCATTGTCTTCGTAAATGCATTCTAAATCATCAAGAGATATAGGTTCCTTTAGCAGTTTAAGTTTTATATCATTGCCGTCGTCATCTTTCAGTATTAATGTTGAATTTGTTTCTTGAATGAGTCCTAGAAAAAAAAATACACTATAATTTTTTTGCCTACTTATAATTGAATGAGTATCATTATAGCAAGGATTATTTGTTAACTATATTGTTTTCAATTCCAAAGCGAAACTAAAACGGCGTATACACATTACTACGTAATCTTCACCTACGCCATAGGTCGTAGCTTCACACTTACATAGTTAAGATTTAGCTACGACCTACGATGTAGCGTTGACCTACGGCGTAGACACGTACTACATCATAAATTAAATACAAACACAGTACTTATATCATAATATGTCAATATTCTATTATAAAATTATACTTAAAAAATTCATTGCAGTAGTGAAAGGTGAATTTTTTCGGGTTCTGCTGTTTTATTATGTGTAAGTATAGCTAACCTATATCTTTTGCGGCTTATCACTATCTCAAGCAACCGATATGAAGGTTGAGCGGCGGTTCGTAAACCACTGACATAGCTGGGGAGTCAACGATTCAGGTTCATTATGTCCTGAAACCCCATTCAGATGATAAGTATTAGACGCCCATTTATAGCTAATCGCTTGTTATTTGGACGGGGTCTAATATTGTACATGATTATTGGCGGATGGTAAATAACAAACTTACTTCATTGTGGACCTTGAGTTGTAAAAACAACAAAAAAACCTTTTTGTGTTAAGACTGTAACGGTGTTCTTTTACACATTTTAGTTTTATGTTGGATATATACGTAATTAGAACTGAAACACATTGAAGGTCGGATACAATTTTAATAATTAAATACTTTTATGTAAAAAAAAAATTACATTTAATACTATACTTTTCTTCGTAATACTTATGAGCGTGTGACTCATTACAAGAGGGTGTATGTACAGAGTTAGGTATTTTTGTAAATAATATCTTACTTCTGGGGCATTGGTAATTTATTATTACTTACAGCCATCAAAGATTCATTAAAGAATTTTGTATAAGCTTTGTTTCTTGCGATCTTGATCGCAGCCAATACCCATTTATACAGAAAAAAAATAGCAACAATATTTAAAAAATAACAACATACAAGCACACATTAGGTACTTAAAGAATTTTAACAGTGCTTTCAATATAATGAAATTTATGAAAGTAAGTAATATTATTATGTAAGTAATGAGTTTTCAAAATAATTATTCGAGTTGCTAAGAAAAACCAAATAGTCTAGTTCTTATAAGACCGAATGATTTTTGAATGCAGTTAACCTAAATCGTGTAATCTTAAATGGTCTTTTAAATTCTTTCTTCTCAAAAAAGCCATGCCGCACACGTGGCACTTATGATTTTTCTCCCCCGTGTGAATCACCATATGCCGCTTCAAAGTTTCCTTATTACAAAATCTCTGATGACACACATCACACTGTTGATTTCTCTCTTGCATGTGGACGGAGCGCGTGTGACAAATCAAATGGTATTTTAAGTTGAAACCTCTGCCGCAAGTTTGACATTTGTGTACTCTGGTTGACTGGTTATGGACATCTTGAAGATGTATAGTCCTTTTGTAATTCGAGTTAAATCTCTCGGGGCAAAAAGGACATCGGCGAGGGAATTGTTTTAAATGCACTCCGCGAATATGCAGCGTCCGCTTATATGGAGTACTGAACACTTTTTCGCATGTATCGCAAGGGTAGTTTCCCGTTTCGTGTACTTCCAAGTGCTTTTTGAGAAGACGTAGAGTCATGAATCCTGAGCCGCACACTTCGCAGCTGTAGTTGTTGAAATGCACGCTCATGTGAATCACCAGTATTCTCACTTTAATAAAAGACTCCTGGCAGACCACGCACTCGTAAGGACCATTTGCCGAGTTTAATTTAAATGGTATTAAATTGTCGTGAAGGTCCGGATCTACAGGTTTCTTGTGAACTATTTTCAGATGTTGCTTCAGTTCAACTAAATCATTAGGCTTTGCAGGACACAGTTTGCAGTTCATATCATTCACATCCACCTTTAAGATGTTCTCTCTACGATTGTTAACCAGTCTTTTTAGTGAAGCGAATGTGTGAGTTTCATGCATGTGTTGTTTCAACACTGTCATGTCTAAGTATGGTTGGGAACAAATAAAGCATTTAAATTTATTATTTCCATATACAAATGGATATGCTGTAGAGAATTCGAAAATTATTAATGCATTTTGTCGTATATCCGGTACTTTTTTTAATATTAAAGGGCGATAGATCTGGACTGGTGTGTCTTGCGGCGTCGGTGGTCTGCTCTCCGGCAGCGGAGAGGCGCTGCGTGGCGTTTCTGGTGTCAATGGCCGCTTCGATGGCAAATTTCCAAAATCCGTTATTGTTCCGAGTGGTCTACATAGAGTCCAGTCGTACGCTACTTGAAATAACGGCACGATCTTCTTACACCGTATTAACGATGGTCCTAGAAAACAAAAATAAAAATGTACTCGATGGGTTAGTCTTAGTAAATAGTGCCTGTGACCACAACCAGTTTATAAATATATTAAACAATGGTTTGCCTTAAATATGTTTTAAAATCGTTTAACGAGGTTAGGTGCACTTTTCAAATAAGGTGATATATTGCAACATCCTTGCAGATGTTAATAGTAAAGTAAAAGGTGAAGTAAAACGCATAATAAGTATGCCGGGAATATTGATTTATAAATAACAATGTTGTATTAGCAGTCGATATGTTAAATTGTTAGTATAAATAGGGACCGCGTTATTTCAAATTAATAAATCATATTTTGACAGTCTGTTATTTATTACAAAAAACCTTAACTTATTACAACTTTATGAAATTTCACTTCAAGGTCTTGAAAATTAATTACTAGACGTCTCATCAAAAACCAAATCCAAAGAAAATATTGTTATAAATATCACATACAAGGAAGATCACCGAATTCATGTCAATCAGGAGAAGTACAAGAAATGTAGTTAATGGATGTCAAAGTATTAAAGTTTCATGGTGAAAAGAAGCTTTAGCCATATTCGAAACAAAATATTATACTTTGTATAACCCAAAATTTTGTAGAATCGATGACATTGAGCAAATCGACAGTTTAAAATATCATATATAAATTTTCATTCCTTGACCAACTTGAGGATGATGTATCTTGGTGTGATGCTTTAGACTGCAGTTCTGAACAAAGCTTCGGCCGCACACTGTGCATACAAATCTTCTATCATTGTCATGGATCCTCATGTGTTCCCGTAAAGTGTATTTCCTAGCATATGCTTTCTTGCAGATACTGCACTGATATTTCCTCTCCCCTCCGTGCCTGATCATGTGGTCTTTCAACTCTGATTTGGAATAAAACTTCCAGTCACAAATATCACACGCGTGCCTTTTCAACTTCAAGTGAACTGTACGCACGTGAACTCCAAGCTTCCCGCTTAAATTAAACACCCTCGGACACATGGTGCATTTGAACTCTTTTAATTTCAAACCGTGGATTAATGATATGTGTTTGTTTCTTTGGAAATAGTTTCTGAACGTCTCAGTACAATGCGGACAGCGATGTCGCTTCACCTTCAAATGCACTGTTGCGTAGTGTTCGTTCTTAGCATTAGTAGAGCGAAACACTTTGTTGCATCCATCGCAAGGGAAAGATCCCGTTTCATGTGAAAAACCGTGGGTCCTCAGTCTTTCCGGAGTTATGAAACCAGTGCCGCACTGTTCGCATATGAAATTTTGGAAATGCACGTTCATGTGTTGGTTCAGAGTTTTGAATTCATCGTACTTCTCGTTACAGATTGCGCATCGAAAATCCTTTAATGTCACTTTGAAGGGAAGAACGCCGTCACCAACTTCTAGGTCAATGTTCTTTTTGTGGTTTTTTATCAAATGGACTTTAAGACTATTCAGATCTACGATAGTTTCATTACAAATATTACAATCAACATTAGTGACATCTACTTTTATTAATTCATATTTCTTTAATTTAGATAGTGCGTGTTTTATCTGCAATCCTTTTACCAAACCATGCTGTGATCGGTTGTGTTCTCTAAGACAGGACGGATCGGAGTAACTTTGTTCACAGTAGAAACAAACATACAAGTTTTTAGTCCACCTGAATGGACATATTCTCGAGAATTCCAATAAAATGGCAGCATGCCGTTTTCTAGCCTTTATATCATCGTTTCTCTTCTTGATGTCTTCACCGAGTTTCGAAACCGTTTGAGTGCGCGTGTCATTACATTCTTCTTCTTGACCTAAAATGAAAAAAACTTGGCATAAGAACCGCTGTTCATCCGACAGTTTTACAAAACTAATTATAGTACCTAACGAAGGTGTTTTGTCGTTTGATAATGTTCACAGCGACAGTCACTTAATAGCTAAAAGAGTTTTTCCATGCAGTGAATGTCCTTAAATGTTGTCATATTTCATCAGTGGTATGATCCCAATAACAATAGGAAGCGGTTTGATATTGTCAACACAACTTCGGTGATTAGTAAAATAATGTTGTCAATCAATCCACAATCCACAGGCAGGTTTCTCTCAAATAAAAAAGTTATTTAATTTATATCGGGAATCAACGGATCTTACAATTTCTACACTGCAATCAGAAAGAACGTGGTGAGGACTTGCTAAGAAGTAAAATGTCTTTGATTATATAAGCGGCTTTAATCTATATATATAAAAATGAATTGCTGTTCGTTAGTCTCGCTAAAACTCGAGAACGGCTGAACGGATTTATCTTATCTTGGTCTTGAATTATTCGTGGAGGTCTAGGGAAGGTTTAAAAGGTGAGAAAAATTCGGATAATTGCCGGGAAAATCCTCAAAACAGCATTTTTCTATTTCCCATACAAACGTTTTCTAACTAATACGTAGAGTCAATTTGAGCTTTATTGCTATTGTATAAAAGTTCACTGTTGTCTAAGCAATGTAGGTGTGTTCCTAACATCAAAGCAGTGTGCGTTGGAGCACAGTATATAATAATGTAATGTCGCGTTCTGAAACTCAACAAAAGTGATATCGCGGACCCGACTAAATTGAACAGTCACAAAATTTAATATATCATTAGTTATTTGGTTGGCTTCACGATATTATTTCTTTTGTTTTACTTTAAAATGCATGTTTTCGTTATGGACAATTTTTGAGCTACTTTTGCATATCTATACTTATAATAAATCTGTAGAGAGGTCAATTCTGTACATGAAGTATATTTCCAAAAATAACTGGGGGTGATTAGGGATCGATACTGATGCCAAAAATGCAATTAGTAAAATTTTTGTCTGTCTGTCTGTATAACCGTTACAGAAACAAAAACTACTCGACGGATTTTAACTTAACTTGGTACAATTATTTTTCATACTCCTGAGCTGGTTATAGTATACTTTTCATCACGCTACAATTAATAGGAGCATAGCAGTGATGGAAAATGTTGGGAAAACCGGAGAAGTTACTCCATTTTTAAGCTTCCGTCATTTCGTGTGCAACCTTAATGGTTAAAAGTTCCTTCGATTTCACCAGGATCCCATCATCAGACCCTGACCGGACAATCGGACCACCTGCATACCACCATAAATTAAAAAAACATCCCGACAAATTGAGCACCTTCTCCATTTTTGAAACCCGAAATCCACGCGGGCGAAGCTGCGGGCGGAAGCTAGTTAAGTAATAATTAAATATTCTCATGTACCTTGACTTATCATAAGCGTAACTATGTTTGCCTGCGTGATGAATAAATAATGTTATTTCATTTATTAAAGTAAAATAAGGTACAGAAGGTTAAATAATATGACGTTGATAAAGCGTCAATGTATATTGTACGTTGCGTATGCATGAGGTTATGAGCCTATAATGTTTATGTCATTAGATTGAAAATACATTAAGTTCTTTGTCTCATCATAATTTTGTGTGTAGCAATATATAGGTACCATTATAATATAAATTGAGCAAGGTGACGTGGTCAGTCGTGCAAAAAAAAGAAAGAAAAAGGACGCGTAACTGAACTGGGTGGCCCGCGAACCACTGTGTTGGCGATACATTTTGGCTTGCATTTTGCTTAGGATCGGACGGACGTTCACAATTGTTGCATTTCGCTAGCTTTTTTTATGGTCTTGTTCTTTTGCTTATTTGTTAACTAGATTTGATTCAAATTGTTGTCTGTACGTAAATAAGTAATTTAAGTTTTTGTTATAAGTACTAAATACTATTTTAGTTTTGACTTAATTGCCACACAAATAAATGTTAAAAACGCTAAATATAACCATAATGTATCCACCATGTAAAATCAATGTTTAAAAAAAGAACGTTCCTTTGTTCCTGAACTTTCACCTACTTGAAATATGAGACCAACAATAAAGGAAAATAAAACAGTTATAGTCCTTTTAATTATGTTTTATTTATTATGATATATCATCTACTAAATGTATACATTTTACTTAGTTGGAAGTATTTTATTTTAACCTTATCGAAAAGTAACATTTCAGTATTTAGGCAATTTATTTGATCGCTGGAGTCTAGGTCGCACTTCGTAGTTTGAAGGTTGAAAAATATAATAGACCAAACACACTAAATATCACGTAGCAACCACCAACATTTACAGTCACAGTTTATGTGAAGGAACTTATAGTATCAAACTTATCGGCGATGCAAGTGTTGCTTGGTTCGAGTTGTGTTTTGACACGTTAATTAAAAACCGAACACGAATTAAATAGTTAACAAAATTTAAAGAAGTATTTAAATCCTACTTAGCAGGCGACCGTGGCCTCTGGACTGGCTCTGAGATAAATTTCCACATGCGATTGAAGAGGGCGTGCTATAAACACTTACTAGGAAGCCGAGGAGAGGCATTCCAAGCGTCCATAACCACTATCTCGTCCACAACCTTTGAAATTTGCATTTTGACTTAATTGGTTTAATGCTGATGAGCAGATATTTTATCTATGACATTATATTTACCATGATATATTTAATTCTCCCCTTGTAAAGTGGACTGAGTAATTGAATATTAAATTGGAATATCATTCAGACGTTAGATTGACAGTTATTATATAGATCAATAATAACAAAGTTATTAATATCTGTGCAAAAAAATTAACGATTTTACTATAAGAATACAAGTATCTGTTTAATCTGATTCTAAGAGTAGCACAGTATCAAACGAAACATAACCTTTAAAAAATAGGCAGTTCAACAAAAATGATTTAAAAAACTTTGCGCCCCTTTGAACTCGAGCCACGAAACCCACAATTAAGAGGACCTCATTGTTATATCTTCAGCCATTAGCTTATATATTCGGTCCTGACCGTAGCGGGACCTACGCGGCAGCCATACTTATTACCTTAGTTCATTTACCTATTCATAAAACATCAAATACATTACAACTTTATCATATTTTTATAGTTTCATGTTCTTAGAATAACGATGGAACTGTTTCTATGGGCGCCCTTAAATTAGCAGCGCGGCTTGTAAATCCTAAGTATTGACAAAACGCAAACAACGTTAAAGTAAAAAAACCTTGTGCTTGTTGCTTGTGCGCATGTCTTTATGCATAATATACATATATGGATATACTTTGTCGCGAGACTAATCTGAAAGCGCTCTACAAATTCTTTCTTTTGACTTCAGAGTCGAAGATAGATCAAGTAATTTAATTATGTTGACGTCCCATTTTAAATGCAATTTTTACCAATGTTTAGTTTCAGCAAACGTAGGTTGCATTTAAACATATTTTGTGATCAGTATACATTCCGTAGCAATCGCCTCTCGTACGCGGCTAGAATTTTCTTAAATAGTTTTTTTGTCATCATTTCCTTCAATAAGCAACTCATTGCCACGGTCAAAACTTGTCGTCAGTAACCAGTCAATATACGTAAATCATTATGTCCTTGATTTGAGCTCTTCGAGTTGCTTCAATAGACCAGGATGATGCACCCTTATATGTTGCTTCAAACTGCAATTCTGTATAAACGACTGTTTACACTCGGGACACACGAATCTCCTATCATTATTATGTATCCGCATGTGTTCCCTTAGTGTTTTCAACCTCGCGTACGCTTTCTTACAGACATCACACTGATAGATCCTCTCTCCACCATGCTTGATGCAATGCTCTTGTAGTTCATAGTTAGTGAAGAATTTCATCCCGCAGACGGCACACACGTGTTTTCGTTCTTGCAAGTGTTGGAATCGTATATGCGCCGTCCTTCGACTGCAGAGGTCGAACACTCTGGGACACGACGGACACGGGAATACAGCTGTCTGTTCTCCGTGTATGGTGCTCAAATGTTTCAACCTATGTTTATAAGATGAAAATTTCTCATCACAAATTGGGCATTTATATCTATTGTTTGATCTGTGAACTTTTGCTATGTGAGCGTATCTCGATGAATAAGTCTGAAAATTGAGTCCGCAACGCTTACAAGGGAAATTGCCTGTTTCGTGAGTGCGAGCGTGATTTACCATCCTCTGCGACGTTGCGAAACGTTTCCCACACGTCTCGCATATGAAGTGGTCGTAGTGTTCATTCATATGCTTGTGTAAACTGAGGAACATCTCGTACCGCTTTCCACAAATCTGGCAGCGATGTTCGTTCTTGTTTAATTTATAAGGCAGCACGCTTTCTCCGTGGCTCGAGTCGATTTCTTTACCGTGCTCCACTGTAAGATGAACCTTCAAGGAAGAGTAATCATTAATTTCAACGTCGCAAATTTTGCATCGGGTAAACCCAAAATCCATTTTGATCGGTTCGTATTTCCGAGGTTTCATTTGTTTTAGATCTGAGTGCTGCGACATAGTATGATGCCGCAGCTCTTCCGGTTCTAAGAAATTGCTTTTACAGAAAAAACACATGTATGCACCCTTTCTGTATTTGAAAGGGTATGCTGTACACGATTCTAGTATAGTGGTTATATTATTCCTAAATGCAGCTCTCTTTTCTTCTCCTTCCCGCTGTGTCGTTACGAGGTAGTACGGGAAATCTGGTCTTGCAATGTCCATTTTGCTCTTTATTTTTGCTTCTTCTTTTTTTCCTAAAAAGAGAAAAACATCCGATATAGGGTCTTCAGGACAATTTCCATTTAAATTTATTCTTACAAGTACGTAGTCATGTAATATCTTATAATTAACATTAAGATGAGTTAAAACAAGACTTTTCGAACAGCTATACGAACATCATCATATCCTTAGATACTATTTCTAATTTTGAAGTAAACACCCAAAGTGCTGTGGCAGATGATTTATTTAAAAAATGGACCTTTATATTTATGTTAGGAATCGATAGCTGATGACAGTGTTATAACAAAACTCTTGCTTTCCCGCTGGCACATGAGCAAATGGACGAGAAACCTTCATACATTTGATCTGCGATAGGTACACTACCACAAACGACAAACGCATGTGTGCGTGAACGCTGGTGGCTGGTCATGTATGCAAGAAAAACGACTTATACCGGCTCGGCCAGTGCCCATGCCCAGGGCTGAGTTGGCATTCGTTGTTTTTCGTTATATTTATTTTCGTAGCCCGTTTAAATTAAATAACATCTATGAATTATCAGAAGAGCACAAAGTAATAGTGTTTGCATATAGCTTTAATGTAAAACAAGTGTAAATATGGATTACTGGGTATACACCCAGGGAAATTCACAATTTCTATTATTGTTCATACGTTCAAATTTACCTTCTATGCGAGTGCTTTTCAATAGATTATTAAAAAAACCTTTGTTAAATTTAATATTAACTATTCTATGAAAAGGTACGTCAAATTTCCGAAAAAAAAAACTATAAAAATATTGAGTAAATATTATTTATAAAAAAAAATAGCATAGGTGTTATCTTCCATTCTGTTCTGTTTATCTAACTCCTGAGCAGATACCGTGTAAGAGTTTCATGTATTGTTATACTTACTAAAACAAATGTATTTATACGAATATAAAATACAATTTATGCAAATATGTTTCGGAATAATAAATTAATTACCTTCAGGAACAAATTTTATGTTAGGACGTATGCATAACCACAAATTCAGATGTATGTACCTACAGTTTAAAAATCGGGGGGACTAGAGTTGTGAACAGTACGTATGCCACGGTAAAAACTTTATTAAGAAACAATGTATGCATCAACAAACCTCAAAGCAAAAATCGGTACTTAAAACATAAAGCGAAAACCACTGCGAAACAATTTATTATGTTTTTAAATAATTTGGCATTTTAAGGTACTAGTAACATGATTAAAGGAACGCATGGACATAAAGTTTCATTCGTATTAAACATTTTACATTAAAGTCTACTTTTTCACATCAGGATGCTGACTTTTCAAATGGGATACAAGAGCGATCCTTTGAGAGAAATCTTCATCACAAACTTCGCACACAAACTTGTTACTGTGGATTTTCATGTGATGTTTAAGACTTTCATACTTTTTATAACTCTTGCTACAAGCTTCACAACGGTAGTCTCTTTCTGAGGTATGAGTTTGCAAATGTTTACGCATACTATCTGCTGTTACGAATTTTTGGGAACAATAACTACAGAGGAAGGTCTTCTGTTTAATATGAACGTCACGGACGTGTTTCCTTCTTCGATCGCTCATTGCAAACACTGCAGGGCATAGAGAACAACGGTATTCCACCTTCTTATCATGATTTCTCTCCAAATGCAATCGTCTATGGTTGTAATTTTTAAAGGTTTCGTTACAATATGGACATTTGTATGGATGCGACACGGCATGTTTCGACATGTTATGGGCGTGTTTCAAATCTTTCGTCGCGAAAATTTCGTCACATTTACCACATTTGAGATCCCAATTAACATCGTGCTTCACCACGTGCGATTTTAAATTTTGTAAAGTAGCAAACACTTTGCCACAGGTCGAGCAGATGAAGTTCGGATTGTGCGTGTTCATGTGGACATTTAAAGCGCTGAACACTACGAAACTATCATTACAGTACCCACAAATATACGAGTCGTCCTTAATCACGAATGGTGTGAGACCTAACCCACAATCTTTTTTGATAGGCTTATCATGAAACTCTATCAGGTGATCGCCCAGCGTTTCCAAATTGGACATACTCTGCATACAAAGTTCACATTTTAGGTTCGTGACCTCAACCTTTGTTTTGTAGTAACCCCGAGCATATTTAAGGAACTCTATTTTGTTCGGATGGTCTGACCAGTGTAACCGAACCCCGTGGCAGTCGCCAAAAGTGAGGTCACAATACGCGCATTTGTATTTCCCTGGGGTCCACCTAAAAGGGCATGCGTTTGAATTCTGTATGATAATAGCCGCATTTTGCCTGTGGTCCTTGTATTTTTTCTTGAATCGGCACAATAATGTCGGTTGCACGGAGCCTAAAAAGAAAAAGAACTTTTGAAATTGAACAATAATTTGCGATTTTTTTAGATTCAACTTCTTTCCAGATATTACTATTTGTGGAGTCGGTATACAACATACCTCTAAGACAAAACTACGCTTCAAAATATATTACGCCTGTTTATCCGATTTACGTCTCGACAATATTATTTTATTATGTAAATATTTGGGAATAAACCCTTAACTGAATGAAGCCTGCTAAACATCATTACAATTAATTATGCATAGATCCTCGATTTAATAAAACGCATTAATAAAACTCCTCTTAGTTATTACTTAATCTTATAATTCAAAACATAGGGAGTAATAATACAAACGTAAACAGATGTCTTATAATTAGATACACTTAACACTAATACAATAAGGTATTGTCAGAATAAAAAAACTAGGTAAGTGATAATAACACTGGTTTGACATATGAACAAATACATTAATAATTATTTATTTCGCTGTTTGAAAGAAAAACTCGCTTTAGGAGTTTTAGAATGATGTCTCAAAGGTATGAGGGTATTGTAAAGTACAGCTAGGCTTAATGTTGATAGAAATATCCCGAGAAGCCTTGTAGCCCTAATACTTCTTCAAGAACCTTTTGAAGTTTCTTAATTTTTCTTTTTCTTCTTCATATGAGCAAGTTTTATGTGCGAATATCTTAAGTTAGCTGTACCGAATACCGCCGGACACAAGCTGCATTTGTACTCAGCTTTCTGCCCGTGAATCTTATCTAAATGACTCACTCTAGAGTGGTACGAGTCAAAATACATATCGCATAAAGGGCATCTGTACTTCTCCTTGCGCGCGTGCACCGCCGCCACGTGTCTGTTCTTGGCGGGCCGGCTAGGCAGCACCATGTCGCACCTAGTACACTGGAACTCACCCAACTCGTGACTCTCTCTGTGAGCGCGCAACTTGTGTTTCGCCGAGTACCCTTTCCCGCATATATGACAAATAAAGCTTTGGTAATGGCTGTTCATGTGAATGAACAGTTTCATGAAGCCCTCGAATTGTGCACCGCAGTGCACACATTTAAAATCTTTTTCAGTCAGTACAAATGGTATCACCCCGTCTGTATACTTTGGGTTCACTTTATGCAAATGCGCTTGCGCCAAATGAGTTTTAAAACAATCGATACTCTGTACACCTTGATGGCAAATTTCGCAGGCTAAATTGCTTATGTCAACTCTTAATGGAAATGTATTTCGCACTTCTGGTTTTTCAAATATGTCGAGTTTGTTATTGTGTACCGCTGAATGTGAACGAACTGCAACAACGTTAACGCATATCTGTGGACAATAAGCACACATAAATTTTCCTCTTTGCCATCTGAACGCAACGGCATTAGAATATTGCAGAATCATTGCGGCGTTAGCCTTATCCTCAATCAAAACGCCTTTTTTACGCTTCCATACGACTCTAACAGCGCCTTCTCCTGGTTTCTTCAAATCTTCATTTATTCCTAAAAATAAATAAAACTTATCAATTTACGCTGTGCGACTTCATATGTCTAGCAAGTTTTGATTTGGTTCCGAAGTATGACGAACATTGAAGACATTCATGTCGTTTTTCCGTTGTATGAGCGATACGAAAGTGTCCTGCCCGCTTAGAGCTCGTTTCGAAGGTTTTGCCACAAACATCACAACCATATTCGATCTTCTGTTGGCCGTGAACATCTACCAAGTGTCGTACTCTAGTGTGATACGATGTGAATACTTCTGTGCATCGAGGACACGTGTATCGAATGCCTTTGCGATGCACTCGCATTCTGTGGAACATTCTAGCAGCACGCGTCTCTAGCACTTCGTCACAAGAACCGCAAGGGAAGCTGCCCTTCTCGTGCGATTGTACGTGTTTCCTAAACCGAGACTTAGATATGAACGCTTTGCCGCATGTATCGCAAATGTAATTCTTATAATGACTATTCATGTGTTCGTTGATGCGAGCAAAATTATGAAAGTAAGTGAAACACATCTGGCAATAAAAACCATCATCGTCTAACTTGAAAGGTAGCACTCCGTCGCTATAATCGGTATTAAGTGTCCTGTTATGAATTATTAAATGTTCTTTTAAAGGTCCTATTCCGCTTAAAATGCGATTGCAAAATCTACAACTAAGGTCAGCAACATCTATTTTAACCATGTTATTTTCTGTTAGTTTAGAGAAAACTTTTTTTGTGGGCGGTTGGTTTAAATGATTTAGACGGACGTGTTCACGGAATGGATGTATATCTACGTGTTTAGATTCACAGTAAGAACAGTAAAATGCGCCGTGGAACCATCTAAAGGCCCAGGCCGTAGAGCATTCTAGAATCGTCATAGCGTTGCGACGCATCATTGTTTTGGCAATGCGTTTATCAGATTCTTCAGGCAGCTCGTTGTTCGCACGACGTCGCCTGCGCATCTGCCGCGCTGTCACTACTTCTTTTAACTTCCTACCGCGTTTAATGCCTAACTCCGCCTCGACGGCGGAACCTAAAAAGAAAAAAATATCCTGAGTTACTGTATATTTAAGTCTTGAAAACCTAGACCACACATGCTGTGGTACTCTTGTAAGAGTCAATTAAGTCCTTGTATGCAAGACTCCCCATAGGTAGCACTGTCTTATATATCTGTCGACACTGGGCAAAATGCCGCATAATGTTGGAACTATCGGATTAAGGGGTCGAATTCAGTGCAATATTATGCAGCACTTTGTATTTCTAAAATACAGCAATGCTCCCTATACTCCCTGCAATGCTTTATAATTCAAAATTCTATATAGTTTTAGTATTGTTTCCGGACAGTCACAGAATTTTGTGAAAACTGAATTTCCAAGAGGTTGATGTTCTATAAAAATTCATGGTATTTATATAATTTTTCCGTGGTTGCATAGTCATCACAGTTTAAATGTCAGGTACTATTTTAGATACGTCTAAAATAGACCCTTGAAAAAGTCAAGCGAAGAATTGAAAAAATAGCGTCCAAAAAAGTGAGTATGAGGGATGCTTATATACGAAAAAAAGAAAATATATTTACATTATGACATTTTATTACAAAATATAATACTGTAACATCATACTTCCAACTTAAATTGAGCGAGGAAAAATTGGCCGAGCACCAACCAACATCCAGAATGAGGTCCGAGGTTGATACAACTGCTATTGCACCGCAACTGGTATTAAAGTATTACTCCTCGTGACTCTTAAGATGCGTTACCAACGCTCTTTTTCTACAAAATGCCTTCCTACAAATTTGGCAATGAAAGTTTTTTTCCCCCGAATGCCTTACCATGTGTCTCTTTAGGTCATAGCTTGTCTTAAATAGCCTCTCACAGTATATGCAAACAAAGTCGTATTCTGGAGGAAAATGTACCGATGACACGTGTGCGGCCCGCTTGCCACTCGTCTTAAAAGATAGGTCGCAATGAACACAACGATAAGATACTTCGCTCTGTCTGTGAGCTTCTTTGAGGTGCTCCATTCTGTCGTAATATCCTTTAAAGCGCATACTGCAGTGAGGACATTCGTACCGCGGTCCCTTCGCATGCGCCGTTGCTTTATGTGAATCTCTCGCGACTCTCATAGTAAATATTTTTCCACACTCATTGCAGGGGAAGGAACCGCTTATATGAACTTCAGAGTGCTTCCTTAACCTCGGTGCTGTCATGTAACCTTTGCCACATGTTGCACATATATAATGCTGGTAATGTATATTCATATGCTCATAAAGTTTTAGAAAATTGTTGAACTGCTGTTTACATATGACACATTTCCATTCCTTATCTAAGTAGAAGGGAAGGACGCCATCAGGATGGTTGCTTTCGAAATCAAACCCATGTTGTATAACGTGATCTCGCATTTGCTTTATGTCAGTGTACGGAGCGGAACAGAACACGCAAACACTTCCAACCACGTCTATATTGATTAACGGCATTTCTTTAAATTTGCTGTAAATGTCCTTAATGGTGTGCTGCGTCCCACACAGCTTTACATGTGCCCTAAGTGACTCAGAATCTGTAAAATTTTCCTCGCAATACGCACATTTGAATCGGTTCTTTTTCCATCTGAAAGGACACATCGTCCAACATTCCAATATGGCCGCGGCGTTTTTCTTAGTGATAATCCTAGCTTCCGCACGTGCACTTCTTTTGTATTTTTCTTTTCTCAACGGCACTGTATTTGTCTCGATTTTAATATTCTCATCAGTTGTTAAACGCCGTTCTCCTAAAAATAGAAAAGCATTATCAATTCGCATCTTGCACTTTCTTCCCCAATTTCTCGTTTTACACTGAAAGTCTATGGCTAGACGTTGTTTACTTAGACGCGGGGAGCTATGCGTCGCGCGTAGTATGGAGTCTGGCAGCGCTTCGGACCTTTTTTTCCGTTCATAGAGCGACGGTGCTTGCAGCAGCCCCATAATAGCACGCACCAATACAATCATATGACAATCTATCAATTCGTTTATAAAGACGCGAAGGATGAAGAGAGGCGGTGCCCGCCGCTATGCCAGCGGCGGATCCGTTAGCGTGTAGCGTAGCACGCGACGGACATCGCTGTTGCACACACGGGAAGGGGATACTCAGCCAAACCGACTAGTTTTAGGTTGGCGCGATTGGAGCCTACCTGTCGTAAGTTGCAACATGAATAACAAAAAATTTGAACTTCCTATTTCTGCAATACCAGGGAATTATCGTTGCGTGCACATCCACGATAAACGACCATATCGATACTAGTCACTCCGCCACCAATAACGCAGCATTCAAGCAAACAAGTGTAAAATCCCGTCTCCATAAAGTCAATTATACACCCCCATATATTTGAATTCATGCGGGTCGCGCCGCCTAATACAAAACGTTACGCCCCGCGACTCCGTTAGGAATCGTCGCCCCTAAGTATTTGCCGGTATGTAATACAAATTGAATGTGAAAATCACTCCAATAAAAAGTATATATTTGGAGTAGAGTGCGTTCGGCTAATTTCGGACGGTTTTTCGGTATGTTGCGAGGAGTCTCGGAAACATTTTTTTTCTCATAAAATATTTAAGCGATACCGGCATTTTATACATGAAACTGGTTATTATTAATGCTACTTTATGTAATAATTTAATCATCTTCCAATTCTCTCTAAGCTTAAAAATAGATGATAATATCTGTATAGAAATTTAAAATTCTTAGAAAAGGTCAGACCTTCGCGGGGTAAGTTCGGACTCCGTTCTAATAACGCTTCTAATAGTATGATAAGGTCCACAAAATCAAACAGAAGTCTCAAAAATGTTACGAAGAGCGAAATCCACCTTTTTTGTTTAAATGCACATAGCGCACCCGTTCTTGGTCGTAGCATCAACTGTGGGATGGTGGGGCAAAAAGAGACAGCGTAGCCGCCTACATAATTTAAACTAAAAAATAACCATAGATTCGTGGTATTTTTTCGTTATACGATCTTACCCCGTATCCGATCTTACCCGAACGCACCGTAATCCGTTCGATCTTAGGTTAAAATAGTTTCCTGTATCAGATGCTCATTTAACAACACGATTCTAGGACGTGTTTGAAAGAGCAGTTCTCAACTTTTTTAATAGAATCATATCAAAACCTCTTTAATTCTGGTACGACTAAGTTAAAAACTTTTGACCTGTTTACTATAGAATTTTAGTAAACATCTATTTTAGGAGCAAAATTGCATGTCATATAAATAAGTAGGTATTGTTCACAGCTACGTGTAAGACCTTTCCAAGGGCAAAGTACTTACTTTTTCGGAATAAAAAGTGGCCTATGTATCAATCCAAGAGAAGTCCTATCTATGCATGTGCCGAACTTTGTAGAAATCCATTAAGCATTTTCTGTGATTACTTAATTCTAACAAACATTCTAATCTATGACATTAAATGCTACGTAACCTCTAAATGTGAATAAACCGTTATTATCTCCTCGTAAAATTATCTATGTTCTTTATAAATTAACATTATAATGAAAAATATGTTAAAAGGGGTGATATCTGCTTTAGGTGCGTCTACTTTGTCAATGAAAAAAAAAATATATAAATTTGGGCCTTATATGTAATAGTACTATTTACCTGGGACAGGAATCCTCAGAGAAGGTTGATGTCAGGCATACATACGGTCGGTTGTAAAACTAAGACAGATCGGTGGTGCAACATGTGTATAAAGATTTTGGCCAACCCTATATAGGTGTGGAATAGGAAAATATATAAAAAAAAATAAGAAACTGCATTACTGAATCACGTTTTATTATACAGCTTATTATACAATAAATTAAATAGGTACACGAGCCTACTCATAACAGCACAAACTAATTACTTAACACATCATTTTTTACGTTTGTTCCAACACACATACAGATAATAGCGTTATAATAAATATCAGACCAATAATGTGGCCGACATGAGGACAAGATACCTTGGTACATCATAAAATTAACACACTACATATATCCATTCAACACACATTAAGCGATTAAAATAAATAAACCCTAGTAATGGAGTTACATCGATCACATTAGGTAAATAACGCCAGAATCATCATTTAGTGATGTTTAGATCAGCAAGAAACCTTGCAAAAATAGACTTTTGCATGCAATTTTTACCATATAAAGACCACGGCAAACCGAGTCCTGCAAATTTTGCAAATGCAAATTTGTGGTTGAAGTTTTGAAATATTGCCACAAATGGAAACGCGTCTGCAACTCGCTAGTCTAAACTAAGCATACAGTTTACTTTTGCGTTACAATGAGACTGTGCATGTGGCTGAACTAGTGAATACAAATAAATAGCACTTGTTACAATATAAAAAATAATAAGTTATATTCAAAACTTGTATAAATGCACTGCACTCTTTATACCGCAGCCTCAGTAAATGTATGTACGTAGGTACACAAAATTTACATTGAATTCTAGCGATAAGACCGAAAATCTGTTTCATTTTATAACATCCGACTAAGGCGAAGCAGCGTAGGGTAATGATTAATGAATCATCAGTTCTCAATAAATTTTTACGAAGGCTGAAATGCCAGACATAATTTTCCTATTTTTAAGGGTAGAGCTATTGAAATTTTTACAGCAAGATCAATTCACTCTATCGAGTCTAGGTGGTAAGCTAAATTAGCACTTATCCAGTTGTATTTATGACATCACGTTAATCACATAATTTTTAACGACGAAGAATTTTGTTGTTAATTTAAATGTATTTTTTACTTGGAATGTTTATTTATTATACATAAGTATTTTAATTTCTTTCTCCTTGATCAGCTCTTGTTTCTTTCAATTATGACACTCGTGACTTACTCTAACACACTTAATTTGATTACTAAAATTTTGTTACCCGCCAATCAATCTAATGACATTGTAAAGCTTTCTTGAGACCAGTATTTGATTATATTAAATGTATTACAAAAAAAAGGAAAACAAATGTCTTACAGATGTCTATTTGCTAACTTGTTGCTAAAACACGTTAGGGGCCTGTTTCATTACTTCTGAGTGAACTACTCACCACATATTTTTTAAAATGGCCAAATACAAAATTAACACTCTAATCTAGGCTACCAACTAAATAGTAATAAAGTGGATATTATCTGCATAAGCTGGCTAATACGATAACAGTCAAATAAAATTTACTTGATACTTGTGAAACAGCCCCTATGACTACAATTTTCCAAAAATACGCAAGTACAACCGTGCTGCATTTAATTTATAACTCATTATGAATAATTCAGATGTCCATTACAATTGACATCATTACAAATGTACGTTTCCTGGTCGAAGTTCAAGCCTTTCATTTTCTTTGGCAAATAAATAAACGATAAACCGTTATGTTTGTGAATTTTTAAGAAGTACCAAATTTTAGAACTCACCAAAAGCAAATGTAACACTCCTACTAATTCTAGTAAAGTTTTTTTTAAGCTATCAGTATCTATTTAAGTCAGGAAGCAAACTATAAAAACACTTATTCCTGCTATACATGAAAGTGTTTTTTGGCAATATGCTTATCGAGTGATAATTTCGACGCGAATGCCCTAGAACAACTGCCGCACTGATAACTGTACTCAGACTCTTTTTTTGTGCGATGAGCTTTAACATTGTGGTGGTATTTCTGCGAGCGGGTTTTAAACGTCATATGACACGTGGTACACTCATACATTTCTGCTCCAGGCTTGTAATTATGAAATTCCATCAAATGTCGCTTCCTCAGCTCCCACGTCGCAAAGCGTGGCTTTTCCTTGCAGTAAACACACATGTAAGGCAGAGTTGTGTGTTGAGTTTTTATGTGGATGTTTCTCTCTTCAAGCGTACTGAATGTAGCGACACAGCGGCTGCATGTATACTTGTTATCATGAGGAATCTTGGTATGAGCAATCAGAGCCGACTCAGTAATAAAACCCTCTCCGCAAGTATCACAAACATAATTCTGGAAGTGCTCGGCGGTGTGTTTCTTCAAAGAAATAAAGTCAGTGAATTGTATTTTACAAATGGCGCATTTCCAACTAGATCCGTCATTGAGCTTAAACGGGAGCACACCGGGCTGAACGTCAGCGTTAATTGGCTGTTTGTGATCATTTTTCAGATGTGTTAACAAATCATCTAAAGTATCTATTGGCATAAAACAAAGTTTGCATTGGAGATCGGTGATGTCAACTTTTAAAAATTCTTTTCGTAACTTTCTGCTGAAGACATGTTGTATATTAAAGTTAGCATGCCTCGCTGCCATGTGTGTTCTCAGACCGTTAGGATCATTAGACTGCACTCTACACAATACACAGTTGAAGTTCTGCCCCCAAGTTCTAAACGGACAGGCCGTGGAGCATTGCAAAATGATTTCAGTATTGCTGCGATGTTTTAACGCTTTTCCGTAACGAGGCTTGTATGTGAGTTTGTAACACTTGAAATTCCTTTCGTGTTGTCTCAAGCCATGTTCTGACAGAAAAGTTGCCCCACATTTTTCGCATGTAAAAATTCTAACGTGACTTCGTAAATGTCCATTGATTTGGGAAAACTCTTGAAAGGACTTGTCACACTCAACACACATCCACAATCCAGATGGGCCTTGGCGATACGGCAATACTCCAAAGGGCACTTCAAAGTTCACAGGTACTGCGTGATCCCGTGATATATGTGTCATAAAGGTATCAACGTCAGGGATGACCTCCGAACAAATCGTACACTTCAGGTCAGTTATGTCTATTTTCAATCCATCCACTACTTTATAAAAAGCGCTGTTGAAATCTGCGTTGGGATGTTCCGCCTTCATGTGCTCCCTTAACGAAGCCATAGGTTCGAACTCGTCGTGGCAGTACGAACAAATGATTCTATTAAATCGCGTCTTAAAAGGAAACGCTGTCGAGTGTTTCAATAATAATACGGCGTTTTGCCTTTGAGGATTTTGATTTACGGAACGTTCAAACAGTCTCTTTTTTGGTTTATTTTCTGTCTCGCGTAATACGTCACTTTTCTTTCTGGACCCTAAAAAAAGAAAAGAACTGTCATTATTATCACATATGACTCATATTGACCTTTTTTACGCCAATATATTCACGTTTAGTCTTAGCAAATTTCCTATACCTTAAAATTTAGACATCAAAATGCTTTTTAGCCATATGTTTGTCCAAGAAAAGTTTCGTCGTGAACGCTTTTGGACAACTGGGGCACGGGTAGTTGAGCTCCGTGTCCTTTTTAATTCTGTGCGTCCGTGCCATATGGTTGTATTTCCCAGATCTAGTCTTAAAGGACTTCTGACATGAAGTACATTCGTACTTATCCGCACCCGTCTTATAATTGTGGACTTCCATTAAATGTTTTTTTCTTAATTCCCAATTCGCAAATCGTGGTTTATCTTTACAGTAAACACACATGTACGGCATCGACGTGTGCTGCGTCTTGACATGAATGTTTCTTTCATCCAAAGTGGAGAAAGTTGCGACACATCGACTACAGTTGTATTTGTTTTCATGGGGTACTTTCGTGTGTGCTATCATCGCAGACTCGGTAATGAAGCCCTCCCCGCATGTATCACAAACGTAGTTTTGGAAATGTTCCGCTGTGTGTTTCTTTAGCGACATGAAATCCTTAAATTCATTAGGACATATGGTACATTTCCACATCGAGCCATCGTTCAGTCTAAAAGGTAACACACCTATTTGAGCGTCTAAATTGATCGGCTGTTGGTGGTCATTTTTCAGATGGTAAGTCAACGCGTCAAATTGTTCTACAGGCATAAAACAGAGCTTACATTGGAGATCAGTAATATCAATATTAAGAAAGTCTTTGCCAAGTTTTTTGTAAAATGCCGCCTGTACGTCATAGTTGACGTGACGTGTGGCCATGTGAACTCTAAGAGAATTAGGGTCGCTAGTCTGAAGCCGACAAAAAACACAGTTAAAATTCGTTTTCCAAGTTCTGAATGGACAAGCGGTAGAACATTGAAGAATTATTTCCGCATTGGTGCGTGGCT